>NW_019739256.1:65055-141316 GCF_002891405.2 Cryptotermes secundus
AAAGGAACGGGGATGCACCGTTAGGCTATTCGGGACGAACAGCCTTAAGGAGGGAGCAGTGTGACATGTTGAGCTATGGATCTCCCCTACCTCCCCAGCGGTACGTGGCGGTAACGTAGCGCTGGCGTTACTACGGTAATAGGAGAGTTCCCGCCCCGCCACTCCCCTCCGCGGTGACGTCACCAAGGGATATCGCGGTTGCTAGGCAGCAGTCAACAACTCCGGACAGCGTTGCTAGGATATACGCAAACACGGTGACGCGTCACCGCTTCCTACTGTGACGTGGCAACAGGCACCACTGCGGCTATATAAGGGAACTGCTCAGCAGCTACGAGTTAGTTGTTATGTGGCTACGGCAGAGTTGTGCTGTGACATCCGCCAAGTTGGAATGTGGGCAGTCGCCGAGTTGTAACGTAATAGTCGCCGAGTGTGTTATCAACAGTTCTCCAGTCAGCCGACTACTGTTGGAGTATACCAGCCGTCGCGGAAAGAAGATCCGGACGTGTGTGTGATTGTGTAATTGGGAGCGTGTGATACAGTGATACATAGCTCCCCTACTGTAAACGTGTAGACCACTGAAGACAGAGTGAACTGATTTGCGCATAGGGTTATAAATCGTAAAACCCCGCAACAGTGTTAACAGATTAATGGGATTAGGGTTATAAAGTGTGAAACCCCGCAACTGTGTGATAAGTAATTGTAGGCATTATTTGTAGATTGTTAAATAAACCAATTAACCATCTCTACGGCGTATTCAGCAACGTAAACGCGTTACACTGGTGTCAGAAGTGTTACGAACTTAAACACGCCACAAATTGAATTGTTGTGTATCAAGTATCTTACTGCTACAAAATGGAGATGCAGCAGATGATGGAAATACTGGCAAGAATGGAGGCCAGCATGAAAACACATCACGAAGAGATGAGGGCCAATAGAAGAGCCGACAAGGAAGAAATGGAGGCCAATAGGAGGAAACACAAAGAAGATTTCCTGGCCAAATTAGACTCCTGTCAAGAAAAGTCGGAGATCAGCCACAAGGAACTCCTAGCCAGAATGGACGCCGACTCGAAAGTATGGCGAGAAGAAATGGCCGCCTGGCAAGTAAAGACTGCCCCGGACACGAAACCTGCGACGGCACAACAAGAAGAGGTCCCCATAGTGATACCGGTCGGAGAGACGACGGCCTGCCTAGTAATGGAGGCGCGTCAAGAAGAAGATCCAGACTCAGCGAAGAGGAAACCTGAGGCGGCAGAACTACGAGAGGTACCCATAGAAGACGCCGAAGTAATACCGGTCAGAGAACCGAAGAAGAAAAGGCGCAGGGACCGACATCGACGAAATAAGAAAATCTCGACACGGGAAAATTGTGGACCCCAGGACAAATTGGCCGTCGTTCGCAGGAAGGTGTCCCGCTCTGCAAGAGTGTCAAGGCGCCGGAGAAACATTGTCAGGAAATCTTGGACCTGAGGAGATCATGCGTCCCGGATAAAGTTGGCTGCCATCTGCAGGAAGATATCCCTTCGTGCGACAGTGGCACGAAGTTGGAGAAATGACTTCAAGAAGGAAACTCCCCAGGGAACCTTCGGATACCGGAGAAAGGACTTGGCGCCACGGTCCCGTGCCAGCAAGCGGCTGGAAGACCAGGAGGAACGACGAAGTCGGCAAGGACGAACAACGCATCAAGGGCTGTTGCGTCGACATGAGGAACTTCCGAAGACAAACTTGATGAAGGACTGGACATTATGGAGGGGTCGACCGCCTCCAAAACGGAAAAGAGGACTTCAAGCAGAGGAGGAACCGGTAATGTAGAAGGACCGGCCTCCCCAGAGAGAGTGAATGTGCCATGAGAGAAAGTAATGGACGAATGGGACACGACTGGATCTTCTGGCGAACTGGAAAGGAAACCGCTCGAGACGAGCTTTGTCTTAAGAGGGGAGCGGATGTAACGGACGAAGAATAGTCGCTGCAAGAAGAGTAGCCGAAACAACAGGAGACACGGCAAGCACAGCTACGGGACGGAAAAGGAGCGGGGGTGCACCGTTAGGCTATTCGGGACGAACAGCCTTAAGGAGGGAGCAGTGTAACATGTTGCGCAACGGAGAACCCCTCCATACCCAACTGCAACGTGGCAACTCAGGCCACAAGCGCGTGGGGGTAACGTAGCGCTCCCTCCCACACCTCCGCGGTGACGTAACGCGCAACGTTACGTACCCTTAATCAACTTCCTACTGTGACGTGGCACTCATTACGCAACAGGCAAGCACTGCAGCTATATAAGTGAGCTGCACCATACTACACGTTTTGGTCCTTAATGTGTCATCTTCAGGTGTTCTTAGTTACACGATTAATTGTTGAATTATAACATGTTGCTTTGACGGCTTAATTTGTAAAATAAACAATATTGTCACGCGTGGAATGGTAGGCGTGACGAAAATAACGGGTTCTGGTTCGAACGATTGGATTTATTAGCACCTCGGTTACACTCTTTCTCTCACTTAATTACAATTAATGCAGCGTTTTCGCTAATTTAACACACTTTAGGGTTCACCGTTGCACACGCACTAGGATTGTTTTCGTCTCCTAGCAAAGTATTTCAACACAGAATCTAGCACTTCAAATCAATACGAAGTCTTCTTGCTGTTTCGTCTTCATTCATTGTTGAACCTCGGAACGAATAATTCTTCTGAACTCACTCCTCCAGCTTACGACTAACTCGTAACTGCCTCGAAAGAGTAGTGTCACTCTTACTTCCATAACCGCGGAACGGACATGGATCTACAGTAAACATACATCACGTGATCGCTATCCAGCCATTCTATTGACGCATCGGTCAGATCTATAGAAAACATGTCACGTGGTGCCCAACGTCTGTTGTGCGACGTCACCGCGGACACGGAAGACACAGCTTCTTCTATTGTTGCGTTTTGGACCGTGGTTACAGAGCTGTTGCCTGGCAACGCGTTGATCAAATCCGTTACAATGTTATTAGTTGTATGCAAACAATGAAAATAGCTGAAGCACTAACATAACGTGTTGTACCATATGAAAACAATAACAGAAGCACTAACATAACGTGTTGTATCATATTAAAGCCATAACCAAAACACTAACATAACGCAATGCACCTTACGAAAACCACAATCAAAACACTAATCTAACATCTTTTGCCGTACTTAAACCATAACTAAACACTAACTTAACGTGTTGTACCATACGAACACCATAACTGAAAAACGAACATAATGTGTTTTACCATATGAAAACCAAACCCGAAGAACTAACGTATTTTTTTACTGCTAGTGAGGTGAGACTACGTCCCGTGTACTGAGGCCACTTTTGGCCTATTGTGCCAGCCCCAGATGATAGGTGAAGGTGATTGGGGAGCAATTGGTGGAATGAAGATTGGCAGGTGAAACCGAAGTACTCGGAGGAAATCTGCCCCAGCGCCACTTTGTCCACCACAAATCCCACTTGGCCAGACCCTGGATCGAACCCGGGCCGCCGCGGTGGGAAGCCTGCGACTAACCGCTTGAGCGATGGTGCGGCCAAGAACTAACGTAACATACTATACCGTACGAAAATCATATCCAGAGCACTAATATAACTTGTTGTACTATACTATATCCTATACTATATACTATACTATATCCTAACTATAGGTTAGTACCTAACGTGTTGTACATACATACAATGCTTTCACTGGACGAGGAAACCCGGCAGCAGCGTAGAGCGAACACAACATTCCACAAAGAGTGCTGCTAAAACTGTCGATAGCAGAATGAGTCATTAGCACTGATAAATGCGCGTCGTTAGGTGGCCTGATCGTGTCGCTACAGTAAGTCTGTGTTAGAGGTGTCGATAGGCCGTCGACATTTATACTGAAATGAAGTTCATCATTGAATATCGTGTGTTTATTATGGCCGGCCATCACGACACAGATTTTCTTCCTTTACCTCCGTCTTGAAGCAAACACTGAAACAATTTCTAACTATCAATTCCATTGCTTTTAATATATTCCTCCAGATTGAAATTAATAAAAAATCCGCCATTTTTGTTCAAATTTATTAAGAGAACTTGCCACCCAAAGTGAATCAATAAATTCGTTTACTAACACCCAGGCTAGTGAATACTGCTCGGGTCCTGCACAACTTCCGTGCTCGAAATTGCCTTACCACATCGTTCGCTGGATATGTCCCGCGAATTTCTCATCCGTCTGCAGTTTAGGAAAAGTGAGAAAACAATGATAATCCTTAATGTTACTATGCCAGCACCCAAGGCAGAACTGTGTGTCCTTACTTGCATTTTAGGATCACCCAGCTTTAGGTGTGACATGACATTTTACAGTATAAATATCTTTGAGTGCAGACGACATGTGTGTCGTCTTTTTTTTTTCCTTGGCACTACAGCCCCAGTGGGCCTAGGCCTACCTCCATGAAACTCTCCGCTTCACTTTCTGTTTTACTAGATCTTGGACAAACGTCAGGACTCCTTGGGCGGGTGATCAGCTCGTCACAGATGTGTGACGTCTAAGAATACGTAATTATGGAGTTGGTGAGGTCTTGAGTACTTAGCACCACAGCACGACGATATCCATGCTTAGTAGGAAAGTTCTGGAGGCATAACGAGGGCCAATGGAAATCCCAGAGGAGGACCATTGGCGGTTTACCTTGTTGGGTGTTCCTACGTGTGAAGCCCGCACTTTTTACCCTTCCAAAACGGTACCAATTCTTGATGTTCTATAACTTCGTGTGATTACACATGGGGTGTGTGGTTATGTACGTCGTTTGGTGTCGCGTGATATTCCTCATTCTTTCATGAGCCTAAAGGTTCGGCCACACAGAGCGCTACACTGTGTTCGATACGTACGCTGTGTACACTCTGCGATGCAGGTAACATAGGGAACATAGCGTACGTAGCGTACGGAAGACTGTGTGGCCAGTCACATTGGCAATAAAGGGAGATATTTTTCTGTTCTTATAGCGAACATAGCATAGGTAGTGTGCGTCGCGTACGTAGCGCTCTGTGAGGTTCGGCCACACAGAGCGCTACGTACGCTATGTTCGCTGTACGAACACGCAGTCACAGGAGCAAGACACAACAAAGGGCACAGTGAGTATTAAACATTATAAAACCACACGTAATAGATAAAAGTCAGAATTTGGTATTAATGAATAACAATTTCACGTTACAGATACACATGAATGTAGGAAGAGTGCTCCCACAGAGGAGGTTTGGCGTGATTCGCGTGTTGAGATACGACGTAAGGATGACGAATCCTAAAAAGTTTTAATATTTAAAATCTATTATTATATATGACGAATATATATTTTAGTCATTTTAGTGTGAAGACATCAGGGCATGCAATGCAATAGTTAGACTTGCATAAAGAAAACGCACCTGAAGATGGCACATTAGTGCTGAAACATGTAGTGCAAAAGAGAAGAGTAAGGTGAAAAAAGTGTATGCACTGTAAGACGGTTAGCATAAATCATGGACATGAGTCAGTGCAACAGGACGCTAAAATATAACATCATTTAAGTTCATTTATTTTTAAAGGTAAATTTCTCCCTGTGCTTAACTACGTAATTACGCACTGTGAATGAAGCCATATGGTGAGTGGATGTATAGATCCACGTTTTCTTGACCTCTGCGCTACTTGGAGGTGTTAATCTTCACACCCCATCCGTTACACCCCGAGGGAAAGAGTACTCGGTACCCATTAGATAGGAGGTTGGGTGAACCTCAGGACCGGTCTTGAAGACATGGACAAGTGAAGATTCTTGGCCCTAACGGGGCTCGAAATCTCACCCCTCGATCTTCCAGACCGTAGCAAGTCGATATAACGACTGAGCTATTCCGGCTCTTATTCTAAGTTCAATATGATTTTTAATAATATATTCATATTGTAATAAATTATTAGCACAGCGCAAGTCACTCTATAAGATTCACGCACACCTGCTAATCCAAGCGAGAGAAGGATGCGAGGGTGTCACGCATAAGAATGTCGGAACCTGCTATCACTGCTCGTCCTGGTCCAGAGTCTGCGTCACGGGCCAGCTGTCTGTGCATTCTGGGCTGGACCCACAGCCCAGGACGACCAAGCGGTCTTCGTCATCGACGCCCTTTTAAGTGGCACACATCTCAAAAACTCTTTCATTTTTCCTGTTACATGAAAATTAATTTATTTTTTATATATTAACTGACTCGCTGACATCATGGGGGTGAGCCCTTCCTGTGAAGCCGCCATTTGTGCGGCTACTTAAGAACTTCCCAATATTTTATTGAACTCTAAAATACATTACTGTGTTCACAAGAGGCCCTCACTGTTCCCTATCCTGAACCAGATCTATCCAGTCCACACCACCCCATATTATCTAAGATCCATTTCAATATTATCCACCTACCTATGTCGTGGTCTTCCTAGTGGTCTTTTTCCTTCTGGCTTTCCCACCAATAACCCTACATGCATTTCTCTTCTCCCCATATTTGCTACATGCCCTGCCCATCTCGTCCCCATCCTCCTCGACTTCTTCATTATTATTATACTTGGCGAAGAGTACAGTTATGAAGCTCCTCATTATGTATTTTTCTCCAAACTCCCGTCACTTCATCTCTCTTCTGTCCAAATATTCCCCTAGAGCACAATATTCTCAAACAACCTCCTCCCTTTTAAAATCAGAGACCAAGTTGTACACACATACAGAATCACGGGCAAAATTATAGTTCTGTATATTCTAATATGTTTTTAGAGAGCAGACAGGAAACCGTAATTTTCTGTACTAAATCCGAATTCAAACTGCTCTTAATTTCCCCCGGAATGAAGCTTTGATCAGTTACTCTCGTTCCCAATATCTGAACTGTGCCACATTTTCAAAGCGTCTGTTAGGATTCTTCCTTCGTATTGAGACTGTTAGTTGGCAGCAGTCCAGTTATGTTATGCAACACTGTAAATAACACCGTTTTAAGAATGTTGCCACTGCGATGGGACCAAAAAAGTTATTGACGCAACTAACGTAGCCTGCTGGCGACTGACCTTCGTAATCAACGCGCCTGCTGCTCCACACAGACAACACGAAAACTGACGGCCTGGGACAGGAACAAGGCCACTGCTTGATGAAGTTTATTACTTTCAGCGAGTTTATTCTGCTTCTGGCTACGGCACGTAGTAAAGGAACTGACATAGGACCAGGCGGCAGCAGGTTTACCAGACAAAGGCCAAGCGGGTTGACCTAACGGAACACATTCATATTCTGGTTAGAATCCGAATCTGGGCGTTTGTTGGTTTTCCCCAGCCCCTCTGGGATGGTGCCTCGACTATCTCAAGGCCACATCATTCTAAATTCTTTCCAACTCATGATTCATCATTCAGCCTCCTTGTTACATCATAATATGACATACAGACACGTCGCTAGGAAAAGATTGTTAAGCAAACAACGAGACGTGAACTGTTGCCAGGCAGGAGACCGCGCATAACAATGGATGGATGGATGGATGTACTGTTGGAAACGGTGTTTTCTATGTGGTCCGCTTCGAGGCAATACGACTCGACCGACTTAAAAAATCTCAACTAATTGATGGACATTTTTGTTCCTAGGGAATATAAATACGGGGACCTGACCCTATAGGTTGGGGGAGTCTCGGAACTGAGACAGCAAAATGTCATGAGTCCCGCAGGACTCGGACCTGAGAATGATTGCTTTGGAGAGGACCAGCAGCAATTGTAAACGACGGAGATATTACATAAGGACTATAACCTCAAATGTTCAGCTGGAAAATAATTACTGGTCGGGAGTCTCAAGGGGCTTGTCGCCAAGAAAAAATGGTTGGCGGTAAACCGCAAGCCAAAGTAACTCTGGCTCTCTCTCAAAATTTGCGATCGTTCGCCTTAAGGGACTCGGCGCCTAGACGAACTGTTTGGAGTAAAACCGCTATGTCAGCTGTTCCTGCTGCTTTCTGGCATGGCTCACTTTTCGACCCTGAAAATTGAGGCGATACATTCCTCCGAAACCTAGGGTTGTCTCAGAACTACACAGCGTTAGAACCCAGAAGACCGCACAACCCTTCATAGACACCGAGGCGAAATCCCCAACTCCAACACAGATGTTAAATTCTACTGAATTACCAACTTGCTAAAACTGTGGTTAACAGAACAATATTTTCAAATAATTATGGGGATCTTGGTTATCCCGTCAGAGTAGGGGCGACCCTTGGTGAGGATGGGGCCAATACTCTAAGAATCAGTGTCATAAGATTCCACAGAAGAAGAGAAAATGGTAAGCAACTGAGAAGAAGCTTTGGGAAGAGACAGACATATAGACAAGCTCGTTTGTTAAACGATGCACATCAAGTGGATCAGTTTAAGGATGAAGAAAGAAAGAAGAAGAGTAGATTAGTTGTGCTTTATACAAACGTGAAAGATAGCACTGCCTCGAGTCTAGAGACACGGTGACTGTCAGTCAGGTAAGGACATATGTACATTTATTTAAACTTGGTTTCGGGTTATTCAAATTGACAGGAGGTAAAAATGCAATTGTTATAAAGAATGTCTATGGTCGTTGCATTATTCACGCAGAGTGATTAGCGTAATACCGCTTGCTTTAACATTAAATAATTCTACATATTTTGCACGCGGTGTACTTACACACATATGTTCCGCAGTATTCTCAGAATAAACAACCATTCTTCTCGAAACATCTTCAAATTGTCGGTCTTTGTAATGGAGAAGCATTGTGTTTTCTGTGAGGTGGGAACTGGATTTTTAAATACTATTTCGTGTGGAGGCGTGTTCGAATACCTCTACCGTAGCCCTGTGAATCGTAGGAGTCGACGAAAATGAAACCCAGTGCCTGGGGTTATAACCGGACCACTCTGTTCCTGGGGGATATGCGAGTATATATACGGGGACCTCGCCCTCCAGGTTGGGAAAGTCTCGAATCTGAGACAGTAAAATGTGGTCGTGAGTCCCGCGGTTCTCTGACCTGAGAATGACCGAGCTGGCGACAGCCAGCAGCAATTGTAAACAACAGAGCTCCATCCTCTCGTCAGAGAGCATGTTACATAAGGACTAAGACCGCTAGTGTTGATTTGAAAGCAAATACTGGTCCTAAGTCTCAAGGGGCTTGTCATCAAGACGAACTGATTGGCGGTAAATCGCTAGCCGTAAAGTACTGATTGAATGAACCAATGTATGAATGAATGAATAAGGGGAGCCATATTAATCCGGACCTTGCACTTCGACCTTCAGTGATCTATTGTGCTTCCCCTTTTGATTTATCCCTTATTAATCCTACACTTTGAATGAAATGTAGGGCTTTGTGTATGGGGGCGTCATAGTAGTCACTTGGTTCCATAAAGAACTGGCCCAGGTAACGAAATCTTAAATAAGCTATAGCCTCACAGTCGCATAGGATATGTGTGGTTGATTCATCTTCTTCTAGACTCCTTTCGCAAGTGCGGTCATCTAGTCCAAGTTTGAAAAGGCGACAGTGTCCTGTAAAGAGTACTACCACTCCTGGAGCTGAGCCTTTCTTGAGAAGCTGCGAATTGTGCATTTTATGGATCCCGAAGGTTCATTAACGTGTTCAAAAGAGCTCTCCACAAGTCCCTACCCGGAGCCAGATGAATCCAATCCATACCATCCCATTCTGTCTCTCTGAGATCCATTTCAATATTGTTCACCAATCTACGTCTTGGTCATCTCAGTTCCTTCCGGCTTCCCCACCAGCATCCTATACGCATTCTTCCTCTCCCCCGTTCGTACTAATATCCTTACCAACCAGCTTAATTGGTCTCTGTTTAACTTCAACAGATACCTAGTATAAATTCCCTTGCCTGTTTGAGTCCAATTGTGGATTCCCAAATTTTAAAGTTGAAAACATTATTCGAGGGTGCAAATGCAATGAAACCGTTAGTAACGGTAAGTGTAACGTAAGTAGCACTTAGCTTAACTCTCGTGCAACCTCTTACGTAACCGCTGATAACTTAAGTCCTATGATGTATCTTGTATTAAAAGTTATATGTAAATGAAAGAATAAAGACCTTTCTATCAAAAATTGTTGTTCATTTTATTCCCCAAAATAGAATCATATATTGTTTAAACAACTACCCAAAACATGTAATAATTTTCTTAATTTCGCAAGCTTTCAACCTGCTGCCACGGCTAAACCAAAAGAGATGGATCGACATATGCGAGTGAAATACGTTAATAAATGCAAACTTCTCAAAAATGCAGTCCGTTTTGGCCAATCGCTTACGGTTTTGGAGTTATGACCATTTGTTTGTAACACATACGGCTAATTCAATTCTTCCGTTTAGTGGATGACGCAATACTATCACTTATCCTGGTAAAGCGCAAGTAATTATTGGGTTCCTGATTATATGATTCAAAGTCAAAGTCACATTGCGACTGACGGTCAGTCAGTCAGTAAGTCCTCTCTGACGAGAGGATGGGTCTGTCTTTTATATATGCTGCTGACATTTGCCAGGGCAGTCTTCCTCGGGTCCGAGTCCCTTGGGACTCTCGACCATAGTTTACTGTCTCAGTTTTGAGACTTCCATTTTCGTTGCCTCCTACGACTCGCAGGGTCACGGTAGAGGTATTCGATCCCGCCTCCACACGGGTTTGTCAAAGATATCCAAGTCCAAGTCACATTGCTACTGTCTGTCTTGGTGTCGAGCCCCTTTGTCCTAGATGATTCAATTTATTGGATATCAACAAGGCGGAACACAATCTTATTGTTAACTATAGTAATTCGTAACTACGAACAACGCTAACACTCTAAAGGTTACTATAGCTACACCCAGTGGCGTACCATGACTACCAAAAGCAAGGAACCAACTTTATATACGTGTGTATACAATTTTTCTAGATATCCTATAGCTTCTATCGTCTATTTAAAAGAAAACAGCTAATAGTTTAATATGCATTTTATACTTAAGCTAATATATTAAAATAACACCTAATTATCAACACAATTTTATAGCCATCAAATGACAGGGTTGTGAACCTGGAATATAATTAATGCTTACTTTAGTGTTTATAATTCAACTCGATTCTTCTGTTTTTCTTGGCAAACAGATCAATAACCTCATCTAGAATGCTAGGTTTAGACTGCAGTTTGTTTAGAAAGGACTTTTCAATGTTCATCGAAGCCAGTGATGACAACCTATCCTGGTTCTGCGAATTTCTTAAGTAGTTTTTTAATCTCTTCAGAGCTGAAAATGAGCGTTCATCCGCAGCACTTGTCGCTGGTATTGTTAATACTAGCTCACATAATTTGAAGATTTGCGGGAAAACGCATGATAACTGAAGAGCATACATATATTGATGTAAGTCATACACACTATCTTTCGCCATATCTGGGTCCGAAAACATTACTAAAAGTTCACTCTTTAAGGCAACAAAGTAAAAAAATGCACATAATTTTCTTTTAAACAGAAAAATGATTTTCCAGGAAATGAGGTTCTATACGTGGGAAAATATCTGACATCGAGAAGACTCAAGAAGAGGAGCGTAGCTTTCTCCGAAAATCTAACAGAGACATTCTGACACACGACATCAATAATTTCACAGAACAGCCGTTCATAGGAGTTTTTTCTTTCTTCTCCACTCATTGAGTCAATACGAATTCTCTTGGGTCGAGTTGGGCCGTTTGAATCGAAGACATTTTCCATTTCACTCCAAAGGTGGTCAAATCCTCCCCTTAATCTTTGCATGTGATGCTTAAATCTGTCTATTTTGGTATTTCAAAAAGCTATATCAGATCTCTTAGTTTGTAGGATTTTGAAAAGAGCGCCAGAATATGGAAAAATTGAAGAAAATATTTTCAGCATGAAATTGAAATCGAAATCCCTTAGAAGAGAGAGAAGTCCGCGTGCAGAAGAAATTGTTTCTACATCCCATTCTTCTGGTTCCTCTATTATAGACACAAGAAGATTCTCAATTCCTTCTCTGTATTCATGCACAGTTTCAGCAAGTCGGCTATGGTACTGCCATCGAGTAGGTGCGATAGAAGGAAATCTTTTCCTAAGGTGGGAATCCAATGCTTCAGTCCTTTTTNNNNTCTGTAAAACGCAGAAACCTTTCTTCAACATTGCCATCAGCTGTCACATATCGAAGAACTGAAGCCAACTGACACTTATTCATCACATCTGAAGTCTCATCAAGAATTAAAGAAACATAATTAGCCTTTGAAATTTCCTTTTTAATTTCCATTGTCATCAATTCAGATACAGAATGTATCAGTTCATTTTGGATGTCAGGAGAAGAACCACGAAAAGCAGTTGAAGACTCTAAATGATTGTGGAAATCAGAATCATAACGTGCCAGCATATTTAAAACCTCAATGTAATTTCCTATATTAACAGATGCCACGCTTTCATCATGTCCCCGAAATGCTAAACCCTGAGAGACCAGAAAACAGACTGTTGTAATTAATTGGCCTACAAATTTTCTGTTCTGTTTCACAGATTCATTCTGTTTTTCAATTGACTGTTTGTATTGGCTGCTTAGAGAAAATTCAATCCTCTGTTTTTACCAAACAATGTAATTTCTTTAAGACAAGCAATGTGATTAACTGAATGCCCATGTCTTTTGCCAGATTTGTAAATGTTGTTAATGTCATTGTAACCAGTACTGTTAAACACGTGTTTTTCTTTAGAAAAGAAGAGACAGGGCCAACAGAATAATTTTTTTTAGTTTATCACACACCCACAACCATGGAATAGCCTCATATAAACTGGCATTGAAATGCCGTGTGCAAGATTTAATTTTTGTATGTGAAGTTAGGTTAGGCTTAGGTGCACCTTCTTCTATTATGTTAAGTTTCTCATTATAACTGAGTGAACTGAACGGTGTTTGAAGAAGTTTTTCAATCACACAGTGGTTATCACATGAAAGTGTCATGTTTCCATTTGTAACTTAACAACAATCACAAAAACATTATCACAAAGTTATAATTACGCAAAGTAAGACAAATTCTGTATCGAGAAAGATACAGAATAATAACTATACTGACTTGTGCATAAGTAACACCCTAACACCTTCTTCTGAAAACTAGTAAGCACGCTTTTTTACTAACAGCATTTTCGAAGTCTCAGCACACTAGGAAAAATTGTGTAACTCTAAGGTCATCGACTTCCAATTGCATATTGCAATGGCTTACAGCCGGCAACATTGCTGGAAGCATCTCGTAATGTTTAGCTAAGCAACAGACTCCTCATATATGACAACATTGCAGTCCCAGTTGAATCAGAATGAGCGTGAAAGCGAACAACCTGTTGCTTCCTAGTGCGTTTTATTTTAAAGTTCCCTGCATTTTGGAAGAAAATAACTGATCTATCCTGATAAATGGTTTATGTAACACATTAAAACTTGCAATATTCTCATTATATGTAATATATGTTCTCAGATTAATTAATATTTTGAAGTATGAAATATTTTTTCGAAATTGAAAAATTGCCAGAAATGTTTTGGGTTGCTTTTCTATAGGGAAGCAATGCTTCCACCACATCCATGTACCCTACGCCCCTGGCTACACCACATAAAAGAACGCTTCATTTACGACTTTTTCCTATTTCTGTTTGTCTTCAGTCTTCTCCAAGTCACATTGCGACTGACATATTCTATCGGTCATTTCTCTCCTTGAGGTAGGTTCTGGTGTACCGAATAAAAGACACCGTGTCGAACAATTGATTTCTCTCTTGTCATGATTATTGAAACTTTCGTTACTAAGTAACCGATGTTCTATTGTTGTCCTCGTTACCTTGGCAATGCGCTCAGCAAAGCCTCGCCCACAATGGTCAGATTGCAGCTTTCAGGCGTCATGTCACAATTCTGTATGCAAGCTGCCAGCGTATGATATCACGCACTGAAAAGATGTCCGCTGGTAATACTCGTGCTACATGTATGAGACAGTACAGGAAAAGGAATCTCTTAGAAGAAGATAACTGTAATAATGTACTCAAACGAACAAAGTTACGTCCCGAACAACATAGTTTTAAAATATGACCCTGGAACCAAGGACCTCCAACCATTTAAGAGTTTTTTTTTTTTAGTTCTCTCAGCGGGAGGTGGAGCTTAACTGGATCCACTCGGCAAGGCGGCCACTGACAGAGTCAGAGTTACTTTACGACTGTCTTAGCCTTGGCCAGTACACTACACTATGCCAGGTGGAAGTGTACGTGATTAAGGCATACACAGTTGATAATTTAAATTGGAATTATAGAAATAAGAACATGTATATTCTGTCAGACAGCCAAGCTGCAATTAAAGCACTTGGTGAACAACAAATCACTTCAAAACTGGTCTGAGTCTGTCATTAATCCCTCATACAACTAGCCAAACTAGTTCAACTGATATGGGTGCCAGGTCATGAGGACACTGTTGGTAATAAAACAGCAGATGATGGTAAGAACAGGATCTTAAAATCCGTTCGTATGACCTGAACTTGCTTGTGGCATCTAAATTGGACTTGCCAAGAAAGCGGCCAAGGACTGAATAAATCACAACAACAACAACAACAACAACAACAACAAAATTATCTTACACATAGGCTTGTAACCTACGTGAAGTACTACAAATGTGTATCTTGAACAAATATTTTTTTTCAGAAAGAGTTTAACATATAGAAATATTTTAATTTGCATCTATTTAATTCAATATGAAACCATCCCACTTGTTTCTAGTATAACATGAGTAATCCCCAGAAACCGGCAGCCAAGTAAAACCTAAGACACAGAAGTCTGAACTTTCCAGTGCACGACCACGCTGGCAAATTCGGAGCGCACTGAACGTTGTCATTATTTCAAGATTACTTCATACTCGTCCAATCATGGCCCCCTGAAGTGTTCGGTATCCCTGATCACGCAGCACATTAGCACATCTTCGTCAAATTGAGGCTTAGATCTGAAGTTCTCACAATGTGACTACGATGAATATTATCTTCTGCGATGCGACGTTGATGGTTTACCTGACTGACTCTTCAACCCTGGAGGAGGAGGCATTAATTTTCCCGAAACATCGGTCAATACCGAATTACATGGCGGCACACTCCCAGAAGATCTGTCATCTTTATGAGAACACCAAGTTCATGGTAGATCTCCTTCCTACATCAGGTGGAAGGGGGAATTCCCGTATCCTACCTCTGTGACGGCCGGCCCTTCCATCAATTATACTGGGCCGCGAGAGGCTCTTCTGTAATTTGTCATTTTCATTTTCTAAGCATTTTTCATGAATAAATATTTTATAGTGGAAATATTCTGAGGAGAATAATATTTGTGTCGNGAAAGACAATACAGATGTTTATGACCAGTCATAAAAATTGCCTGCAAGCCGATTACAACAATGGGCGGCATATACTCTGTTCTCAGAACTGAGCGAAATAACATCTGTGTTGCAAATGTCAGTGACCATTCTGCAAGGAAGTATAAAGAAAATGTTTCCAGTCAAATTGAATATCAAGGCAGTCTGTATCCGGTTCTCAAATCTAGTAATACTGAATACTGTTTCTTCGCAAGTTCGAATTGCAGTGTGTAAGTGCTTGTTTCGAAACCTGAGTGATTTAAATTTTAATATGAATAAGAGACAGGGGACTTTGTTTAATTTTGGTGTTAAGAAATCTCGTATTGAAGGTGTTTGTGACGCAACAAGTAGTGGTTCATCCACCTCAAGCTTACATAGCGATCTCCAGGATGTACAAAATGAAGTGAAAACCACCAGCACACAGAAGAAAAAGTCTGCATCCATTCGTAAGTACATGGACAGCTACTTAAAGTTTAGTTTCATACATTGCCCTAACACTGACCATTGCCACGCCCTCAATGTGTCATTTGTGTTACTATTCTGGGAAATGAAGCTATGAAGCCATCACGACTTACCCGCCATCTCAACACAAGACATTCCGAACTAGTCAACAAACCCATTGAATTCTTTATGCGTAAAAGAGATGCACTTAAAGTAGAAAAGAAAATTATTTACCAAGCTTCAACCACTGACACTTCACTTCTGACGGCATCCTATTTAATATCACTACAGATAGCTAAATGTAAAAAAAAAAACAATATTCCACTGGGGAAGAACTCATTAAGCCTTCTTTGATTGCTGCTTGTAATGAAGTATTGGGCCAGCCTGCGGCAAGTAAAATGAAAGACATCACATTGTCGAATGATACAGTTGGTAGGCGGATATCTGATATGGCAGAAGATACAGAAACGCAAGGCATTGAAAAAATTAAAAAATCGAAATTGTTTGCATTACAACTGGACGAATCTACAGATATTCAGAACAGAACAACAGCATTTTACTTACGTATGTGCGATATATTGACCATGATGAGAGTGACACGAAGGAAGACATTTTAAGTGTTTTTGAATTACCTACGCACACTACCAGCAGTGAAATTTTCAAAGTTTTAAATGGTTTCATTGAAGAGAGAGGTCTCGAATGGAAAAATTGCGTTGAAGTTTGCACCGACGGCGCTGCCTGTCTTACAGATAGAAATTCAGGTTTGGTCACTAAAATTAAGGACATGGAGGGCAATAACATAGTGTCAACGCATTGCTACATTTATAGGCAAAACCTGGCCTCCAAAAAAATGGCACCTGAGCAATGAAGTCCTGTCTCAATCTGTTAAGATTATTAATTATATAAATACAATGCTTTAAATACGACACTGTTAAAAGAATTGTGAAATGAAATGGGCTCTGATCATCAAAATCTTCTTTTCCATTCGGAAGTTCGTTGGTTGTCCCGCGTTAAAGTTCTCAAGAGGTTATATGAACTCCGAAAGCAAGTCGAGCTCTTTCTAATTGACAAGAAAAGTAACCTGTCCCATTATTTCCAGGATAAGATATGGGTAGCCAGCCTGGCTTATCTCAGCGACATATTTTCTTACATGAACGAGTTGAATTTAAAACTTCAAGGTCCAGATACAACAATATTTAATGCGTGGAACAAGATCGAATCATTAAAAAAGANAGGATCCCCGGAGGCAAAATATGTGGATTGTGAACCCTTTTGTTGAACACAAAGAGACAGCCCTTTCCCGTGAAGAAACTCTTCAACTTATTGAATTATCATCGGACAAAGGACTGGAAAGTACTTTTAATACTACAAGTAATTCGAAATTCTGGATAAGAATGAAAAATGAATATCCAAATTTACATGAAATAGCAGTGAGATTTCTTCTTTGTTTCTCCACCACATATCTTTGTGAAACTGCGTTTTCTGTTATGTCTGTGCTTTAAACGAAACAGAGGAACTGCCTGCAACTTTCTGACTGTCTCCGTTTGGCTCTCACTTCAATTCATCCCAGAATTAATAAGCTAACGGACGGTAAACAGAAACAGAAGTCTCACTAGCCTAACTAAAACCTTCCAAACTCAGTTGTGATAAAAGAAACTAAGTTTAACTTTCCAATAACTTATAATTGCTGTGTTAAAGTGCTGCGTCTTTAAAATCAAAATATTAATTAGTGTTGGAAGTAGTGTTTAGAATTGAGAGATTCATACATTTTTATTTATCAAATTACATACTTTACATATATAATTATTTGGCGTCTGTATGTGATAATAAGTGTTTCGCCGGCAAGTTGACATCCTTCTGCTTCTTCCCCTACTCAGCTGACTTCTATGGTGAGTTACAATTCATAAATATTTTTCTCACTGCCGTTTTTTTTTCAAACCAACATCATTAAAATCAATTTAATAATACAATAATCAAGTTTACCCTGAATAACATAAGTTTTTGGTGATCATCACGGGATATGTCAATGAAAATTAGTACAAATTAATTCAATGATATTGGTCTGAGGAAACTACAAAATGCTACAAGATTTCATTAGTCCAGTGATTGATAAATAATAAATGTAATTTTATGTTTGTCAACATGCCACACCGTATACATAAGTGTATTAATACGCTTTATGATTATTAATACCGGAGTCTGGCCTAACGGCTGTTTTATCTCCCCTAATTACGGGAGATTACGTCCTTACTAAATTTATACTATTGAGGAACCAGTTACGAGCACGTCTCGGCCTTCCACCCCTGGTGCAGGCGCCATCGTCCGCCTACCCCCCCCCCCCGGATCCAGTAGGCGGTTCTGTAAGCAATGTAAACAATGTCGTTGCCCTGGGGGAGGGCGCTTCTGCACTCAATTAATGATTAACACGCCTGGCATCAACACAGGCGGTTCTGCCAGTCTCACACCCATCCTGGAAATTGTTTTGACATTTACTATCAAAACGTCAGAGGTCTTAGTACTAAGCAATTCGAACTTTATGAAAATGTCTGCTCTACCAGCTATAATGATATTTGTTTGACTGAGACATGGCGAAACGACCTGTTTCATGATCACAATTTATTTCCTAATTGCTATACAGTTTTCCGTTCGGACAGGGCGTCTGTAAATAAGACACGTAACGGTGGAGTTCTCATTGCCCTATCCTCCAGAGTTCGCTCCTATAAACGCAGATACGATTTAGAATCTTGAAATTAATGTGTATGGGTTGAAATCCCTACTTTAGACGGTAATAACTTGCTCATTGAAAATCATTACCTTACTCCTGCCCCTAAACCTGAAAACATTGATAATTACTGTCGTTTCTTTTGTGCAATCTGGAGACCCGTGGTTGGGCAATTTAACGCTCCTGGTTTCGATAGGAAAATGGTCTACCTCTGCCCAATTCCCATTGTTACTCTAAACTTAAGGGAGATGCCATCTACACCTCCACGTGTCTTCTTAATCTTAACCAGTGCCTTGACACTGTCAGCAGCAGCAACTTGATTTCATTTTCTTTAACTTAAGCGACGTAGGTACGTTGAACCTGGACGCATAAAGCCTGACAATTGTCATCCCCCTCTTATTATCAACATTTGTCTCCCCTTTGCCACTTATATTCAAAATTATGCATATTTCCACCGTAAATTCTTGTATGGGAGTATGCTTTGCTTTATAATATTCTCTCGAATGTTGACTGGTCTTGTGTTTTGGTACCACCTCTGGCGATTCTGCTGTCGCCTGCCTCAGTGCTGATGTTCAAGATTCCATGAAACATGCAATTCCCCATAACATCATAAACACCATTTCGAAAGTCCCAGTCTGGTATTCTAGTTCATTGAGCTATTATATTAGGAAAAAGATTTATTTTACAAGCGTTTTAAAAGAGGAAATACGTCTGTCTTTACCAAATTGTTCTTCTATCGTAAGCTAGTTAAGGTTGCTAACTAACTCCGTCAGACATAAATTGTTGAAATTTGTGGATGAAAATTTGAAGTCGCAACCCAGGCAATTCTAGAAGTATGTGGCCTCCTTTAGGGAAAGAAATTCTAATTCCATCCAGCTTGAGGCTGATGGTAAGCAATTATAGAAACCTAATAATATTGCTTATGAATTTTCAAAGCATTTTCAATGAGCATACCACAAACCTTGTCCTATTGTCTTCCCCGATCTTTTGTCGTCTTTACCTTTAGCTTCTGTTTCTTATTCTGATGTTAGCAAAGCCATTAAGCGCTTGACACCAACTAAGTCTGTTGGAGTCGACGGTATCCCTGGATTCATTATTAAGGGTTGTGCCGATATATTAGTATCTATACTGAAACATATCTTTAATCTAAGCTTACCTCAATATTATTTTCCCACCATATGGAAGCAAGTAGCAATTGTTCCTGTACTCACTATTTGGAGAACAGGCACCTAACCTCTGTCAGAAACTATAGGCCTATATGCATACTGAGTAATTTTTCTAAAATATTTCATTTTATTGTTCATGACCATGTTTCCCATTATCTAGAATCTAAAATTAGCCCTTATCAGCACCGCTTTTCAAGAACTAAATCCATAAACACCAATTTGGCAACTTACGTTGATTTTATTTCCCTATAGTTGGCTCCCAAAGACAAGCTGATGCCATTTATTTTGATCCCCAGCAATGCATTCGCCCTTGTCCCACAGTCTCTTCTTCTTCGTAAGCTTAGTGCTATTGGGCTTTCGGGTGGTTATGTAAGCTGGTTTCGCAGTTACCTATCCAACCGGAAATCTCAGGTCCTCGCCTTTTGAAATTCTTTCCGGTGTTCCTCAGGGATCTATCCTGGAACCCCTTTTCTTCAATGCGTTTATTAACGACATATGCGATGCAGTTGCCCACTCTAAGTATCTATTATTTGCAGATGATATCAAAATTTATCGAGCCGTTAGATCTACTGCTATCTACTTCAGTCTGACAATAACTCTACACAAGGTTAGTGCTTCGCTAACTGTATGAAACCCAACATCAGTAAAACTAAAGTTATGTCCTTCTCCAGGAAAATCAACATACTAATCTACGATTGTAGACTTTGCCAATTCTCTATAACCCGAACCGGCTCTATAAAAGGCCAGAGAGTGTTTATTGATGCTAAACTTCTTTTCCATGACCATGTCAACTATATTTTCTCTCGTTATATTAAGATGGTGGGTCTAGTTCGTAGCATTACTATAAATTTCCCATAATTAGAATTCATGCTCAAATTGTATATCGCAGGGGTCTCCAAACTTTTCGAAACGCGGGCCACATTAGGTAATTCAGCACTTTCAACGGGCCGGATAAAATGAGAAATTAATAACTCTAGGTATATGAGTTTTATTGAAAGTACAGAATTTCATAAACTAAATACAAAGTACGTGAGAATAAATTATTGTATATTAATGACAACAGACAGTAGCATATGCTCATATTTTCATCACAAATTATAATAAAACAATTAATGTGAATGATAGAACCTTTTTGCATTCTTAAAATCTGATAAAATTGAGGTTCAAAGTTTGAAACGCTAATCACAAGTAGTGACTTTAAAAGTTCATCGGATAAATTTGCCCTATACGAGTATTTTGACTTGGTGTACTTCATCTGATAAAAGTTTGTTCACACAGATATGTCGTCCCAAAAATGGAGATAAATTTACAAGCAAATTTCTTTAAATTTGGAAATTGCTCAGAGTTCAGAAATTTATAAAATTCGATCAAATTTCGTTTCCTGCGTTTGTCTTTAATATATGATAATTTTCCTGAAATTCAATAACTTCCATTTGAATTTGACTTGGGACATCTGCAGCATCACAGCCAAACGGATTTTGCAACAATCTAATTTCCTCAACACTGCATCCAAATCAGCGAATCGCTTCCGAAATTGTTCTTTCAAATCTAAAATGACTAAATTTGCAAACGAGGAAGGAAATTCTGCTTCACCCTTTTTATGCAACTCTGCACAGTATAGCATATGAACAAAGTTACAATTTTTTATTTGGCTTTCCAGAAGTATCAACTTTGCTCTGAATGCCTTGATAAGTTCAAATAAATCACAGACTAAGTTATTTTCACCCTGCAAATTTAAATTCAAATTGTTCATATGGTTCACCAGATCAGAAAAAATGCTAATTTCCAAAGCCACTCGGTATCTGATAAAAGTGGTTCGTGATGGTTTTTCTCGGTAAGAAATATATCAATTTCATTCCTGAGCTGAACGAAGCGCGAAGGACCCTTTCCACAGCTAAGCCATCGAACTGCAGTATAATATGTCGAGTCAATAAGCTCGGAATCACATTCCTCGAGAAAAGAACGAAACTAGCGATGGTTAAGTGCATGACAGAGAATGAAATTAACGATAGAAATAACAGGTTTTAAAACAGAGCTCAAATCAACGAGTTTTGCACAGAGTGCTTGTTGGTGGATAACACAGTGAAGAAACATTGGCTTTGATATTCCTGCATGCTCACAAGCTTTTGTGATTTGGCCAACCAAACATATTTTTATACCAGACATGTTTTTTCCTCCATCAACTGTCACGCACTGCAGACGGCTCCAGTCAAAATTATATTCTGTTAGTGTTTTTTGTATTTCTTTGAAGACATCATCTCCTGTTGTAGTACCAGTGAAGCTAATTCCTGTGTGACATTAAGTTCAATGTCGACGCCACGAAAAAATACTAATAGTTGAGAGGTACAACAAACACCAGTTGAAATCTATGAACAAGTATTTTTTTTCAGTACTCGGAAAATTAGTTCAATTGGCGCATTTCTGCACAATTCTTTCGCGGGCAGGATAAAATCACATCGCGGATCGTAGTTTGGAGACCCTTGGTAACTCGCATTAGTTAGGTCTAAACTTGAACATACGTCCGTAGTTACCAATTGAATTACGTCAGCTGATGCCAACAAGCTGGAACGCATCCAGCAGAGGTTTGCGACCCTCTGTTTTAATGGTCTCTTACCTCAAGTCCACTACTTTTATTCTCTTGTCCTTGAGGAGTTAGCATTATATACTTTACGTACTAGAAGACATCGCCTCGATGCTCTCTTTCTTACTCAGGTTTACTCTGGTTTGAAATTCTGCCCTTCTGTTCTAGAAATCGTTGGTCTCCGAGTTCCTGCTCGGTATATCAGAGACTTTACATTGTTTAATGTCTACTCTTCATGTAATAATTGTCCCTCTGATAGTTGCGGAGCAGCTGCTAATGTTGTCTGCAGGGCTACTGACGCAATGGGAGCCAGGAACGTTCTCCTCAATCGTTTTTTAACATGCTACAATAGTTATTATTATTTTTTTGCACGTACATAAAATAGAATTTAATTTTATTATTATTATTATTATTACTTCGTTTGTTTGTTTGTTTGTTTCTTTCTCTGGATTAATGTCTTTTTCCCCCAGTGCTTACCTTTAATTAGTCTTTGACTTTATATCGTGTTTATCCATATGTAATTACTTTTATCTACACTGTGCTGCGTCTGTATTTGGCCTTGTGGCTGTTAGCTCGGCACATAAATAATAATGAATTGAATTATTACTATTATTCTTTCTGAATATTTATAATTTATATTTCTCAGTTCTCAATGGCAACTTAGATTCGTGTTAATGAAATTATAATTATTCTTATTTTGTGTTTGTTTGCTTACCTCTTGGCATTAATATATTTTTCCTCCACTGCTTACCTTTAATTAATCTTTGTATGTTGTGTTTGTCCAGTATGTAACTACTTAAAGAAAGCAGTCTTCTGGGATTTGGCACCGTGTATATGTGGTGTTAACCGACGTTCCTCCGAAGCGTCGGTTAACACCACATATACACGGTGCCAAATCCCAGAAAACTGCTTTCTTCATAGTCACAACCGTGAAAACCTCAAATCTTACATGTAACTACTTGTTTCTAAACTGTGCTGTATCTGTAATTGGCCTTGTAGATGTTGACTCGGCATGTAAATAATAAAGAATTGAAATTTTATTATTATTATCATCATTATCAGTCTCTTAAATGGAAGTAGGAAGGTAGCAACATATGGAGCTGATGTTTTCATTTCTGGTACAAACTGTTCCTCTTACCTCAGGCAAAACATACAGCCTGAGTTCAGAGGGCGTTGTCAGGAAGGATGAGACATGCACATGCTGTGATCTGGATTTTTTTTTAAAAATAACTGGAGAAATAAAGAAAACACAAAATATTAATATCAAAACTTAAGCGTGTATCTGTTTTCAATTATCTTTCTATGCCACAATTCGTGTATACAATTTATATGTTGGTATGTAAACCTGTTGCTGCACAAAGACCGCGAAATAAGCAAATATACACGTACAACATTACGACTCTACAAACAAGCATATTTCCACAGCAATAATTTGATACAACGATACTGGGAAGCGGTGTTTTCTACGCGATTCGTGTCAAGATGTTATAAACAGGACAAGCCTAAAGTCAGTCAGTCAGTCGAGAGCAGCTAGTAGCTGTGGCATTGGTACAATTCGGGAACGTAGGAGAAGAAGAACGTTCGCCGTTGCAAGCCGTTACCAGAACACTGATGAAGACACAACAGACTGAAAAAAACTTAAGCTTTTGTACTAGTGAACCGTAAAATATGTGAATTAGTGAAACGGTTATAATTACTTGTAGTCATGGATCCGTAGGAGTTCAATAAATCCAATTACCAATCAGAACCCTTCTATAGTGACTCTATCATGTTACAATATATTATTCTTTTCATGTTTCGGCTATTTATGTCCATCATCAGGTAAATTATTTTCATCCACTCTCTACTTACTTGCTGTTCTCCCATACATTGGCTAATGTTTACATATGGTGAGTCATACGCGTTATTTGCCAGTGTTAATGCCAATGTATAAAACTATATGACAGGTTTTCAAATGTTTCATTTGCTGGAGTTCGGTGTTATTAAATAATACTGATTTCAGGGTCACTGTAGAAGTGCCTTCTCTTCAATTCCAACATAAAAAACTACATTATGAAATATTAAAATACTGAATGTTTTATTTTTTTGTAGTTTGTTAATAAAATAAGCTATCTTCTTTTGCGTGGTCTGAAACATTGAATTATTTTTAGTCAGTATACGTCGTGGTTATGTGTAAGGGGGGTATATATATATTGTGACATGACGCCCGAAAACCAGAATAGCGTAGTCAGAATAGACATTCATTTCTAGTCAACGGCTCGGTAAACATATTTCTTATGCAACGAAATAGCAAGCAACTAGTGAATAACTTCTGTTGTTACGAAACAGCTCTGTAAACACGCCTTCCAAACAATAGAGTAGATGTGTTTTCTGTATGGTTCGTGCAAAGTGGTTATAAAGAAGAGTTATGTTGGGAAGAGTTAGTTGTGTTTCGAGACGCCAGCCTTCAGGATATGAATTTGGGAGCATATGAACTGAATGAAGTTGAATCTTCGGAATTGAGAGTTGCAGAATGGTGGCAAAAAAGTAATTAAGCTTTGTAAAGAAGACTTCATGTTTGATTTGAAGTGATAGTGAGACTGTTATACATCCGTTGTCATGTTATGACTAATGAAGACTGAGAAACCTAGTGCGTGTGTAACTGTGAACTGTAAGGTAGCGCTGTATTTCCTGTAGTCCCGAGTTGTGTGAATAAGGTGTCAATAAATCCAATCATCCAGTCCAAAACCCGTCTATAAGTCACGCACACCTATTACACGTGACAATAATTTCTTACCTTGTGTTGGTTTTTAGATTACGTGTTCCACTTGTTCCCCCAAATGTAAACATTGTTCAATGTAGGGGAAAATACCAAAGAGTAGAGATTGAGTGTAAATATTTTACCTGATCATTGTCCATAAAAGCCGAAACATGTAAAATAACCTACAGAGTTTATACACGAATTGCGATGATAGTGCCACTAATCAGTTGTTGACACACACTATGACGCTGAAATACAATATTAGAGTGAAACAATCTGAAATGCACAATAGATCACTGATGATCGTGATGCTAGGACCTGTCAAGGCCCACCACTTATCCAAAACAACCTTAAACGTAAGTTGTCAGCATATTTCCTGACTCTCCCCTCGGGAAAATTTTGACAGCACCCATACCTGAGCTGCTGATGCAATAAACCCAAATAAGAAAACAGTAACTTTTTTCAGTTTCTTGGGTTGGGGTGAGGCTGAGTCCACTTGGTACGTCGGCCACTGTTTGCCTTATAGTACCAGCCCCACATGCTAGATGATGATGAATGTGGAGCAATAGGTGGAATGAGACTTGGCAGGAGAAACCAAAGTACTCAGAGTAAACTTGGCCCAGTGCCAATTTGTCCACCACAAATCCTACGTGACCCGAGCTCGAACCTGGGCCGCCAAGGCGGGAAGCCGACGACTAACCGCCTGAGGTATGACACGGCCTAACATTTTGTATTTACTGTCCACCTACCACGTTTGATGCCTCACATACGTACTTGTGTTCAGAATAATGCATAGGCAATTTTACGGAAGTTCCTGTGTGTGTATGATTTCCCCACCGGCATATAAATACCGGAAATACGTTTAAATTTGTAGGAAGTAAATTTCTAATGATAACATAATGTTCGACGTCAGTAAGCGACGACGCGTCCTCGTCCCTGCAATGAATGCAGCTTATCACGTTACATTCTCAACATGACGTCGCTGCTTGTAACATTCCTCTTCTCTGTTATCACCATACTGGTCTCGTGCGCTTGAGCGAGGTGTCTCCACTGGCTGGGTGCAGTGAAAACGGCTGTAATCCACCTCATAACGGCCTTGGCTCTTGTCATAACTTACCACGGGTTCAAATCTGTGTCCCCACAAAATCTCTGCTGGCAGATATGAAGTTCTTGCCTGGACCCTTTGGTCAGTAGATTCTATTGTACCCTCCATTATAACAATAATTTCAAAATTGGCGTCTTGAAGGTCATCGGCAGAGAGTTCATGAAGTGGGCTGGCTCTGTCAATACAGTGGACCACAGTTTCAGGCCAAAGAAGACAGAAGAAATTGGATTTCACATCTGACGTGTCTTCCACCTGTGTTTACATAAAATGCATGTCTGTGACTTATCGCACATGTAAAAGGTAAAGTTATTTTTGTGCTTAACTAATTAAACACTACCCCATGAAGACGTATATATAGAACCACGCTTTCTTGACCTTGGCAATAGTTCGAGGTGAGTTTTTACCTTCACGCCCCCGCCGCTTTACCCCCGGGGAGAGCACCCCAGTACCAGTTCCAGAGAAGAAAAATCCTGCCCCTACTGGGACTCGAAGTCCGACTCCTCGATCGTACAGACCGTAGCCTGTCGCTATACCGACTGCGCTATCCCAGCTTATCAGACATGTAATTTACGGAATAAATGGCAAATGTCACACCAGTTCCTTAATAACCAATGAGTGGCAGTTCAGTGTCATCTTTCATGTCTCTGCATTGGCTCTATGTGCCAGCATTGCCTCCAGAACTGATGTAACAGGGACCAAGTTTCGTAGGAGACTCCAGAGCTAACGAGTACGTAAGAATTAGAAATAAATCATAGAATGGAGAACAATGTTAACATATTAACTACCATTCAACTGTACTATGTTTTCATCTGCCGGGCCAGCTGCTCTTCCACGAAAACTAGATTTTTAACTTGCTACATTTGAAACGAATAACCGATAAACAAATCGACAGTCGCTACAAGTATCGAGTATCTCAAACAACACCTGAAGCTAACGTGCATTCGACTGACACCTATAGGAGAGAATTACACTTACATACTGAATGCCCGGTTTGCGGTAGGCAAGTCAGCTTCAACACGTCAGATGTCGGCACGGGCAGTGGTTGTGTTAACGTCAAATTGAATAGAATTGGTTGATGAGGACAAGATTTACCTATTTCCTGACAACGTTCAAGTGTGATGTTTCCTAGTGTACAGCTTTTAAACTACTGGTATGCACTTCCTAATGCTAATGTTTCCAATAAGTCTGTACCTTGAGTTCAGTACGGTAAGGGGACATAACCTCTCCCTCCCGAGTAGTCCAAGTGTGCACAAACAGCACTCGCATCTTTGCCTCAATGATGTGCGAGCGGCGGAGGTCTCCAACTCGAAACATGAAGCACAGTTTGCCCTCACGACGACATATCACAGCGTTGTGACTGAACTCCAGGGTACGAGTTCTCTGCTTCGGCCTTACCATCTTCAGGAAAACTAGACCAACCTGTTTGATATATATGTGCATACATTATGTAAATAATTTACATAATAAGTACTCGATACCCAATATACACAGTTTCAAGTAGACTCAAATTAGAGTTGCACCACCAAGCTAGTTCATGTAGAGGTAACGCTGTAGACCTGTAGTTTGGAGTTGATCGGTTCGAATATCAGTCGGAACATCATCTTCCCTAAGAGGTGCAACCGTCCCAATGACACCACCAAGTAATTTAATCTATATATGGACTTAACTTTGAGAGAAGGATAAGAGGAAGAATGATAAATTTTTGTATGAGTTCATAACAATGATATTCTTGGATAATACTCATTATTATAGTCAGTTTTAACACACCTCTTGTAAATAATATACTCTTTTCACTGATCAGGCAATTCTCCCTTACTCAAATTAGAACTGATGAGCGTGTAGATCTCAGATCGTAATGTTTTGCCTTCTCACTGGATCAGTTCTGCTGGAATTTGATCAAAATCTGGGGATTTTTGACGTTCAACCTTCCCCTACAGGCACTAATACAGTTTAACCTGGTTCGGAAAGGAGGATTTCTTTCAAATAATATTTCTTTTTTTTTTTTTTTGGGTTTTATAGGATTTCTCCGCGATTTCTCAATTACATTATTCCTTATGAAAAGCTTGTGTCCAATTAATACGATATCACCTAACATTAAAGATTTCGAGAACACATTTGTTGCCCGTTATCAGAAGACTTGGTGAAATCTTTTGATGAGTCAATGACTTCATAAATTTTGGGTACTATTTTTTTGTGTGAGAGGGCAACAAATGAGGTCTCGCCCACCATCTAGTGTACTGTAAAAGTAAAGTCGAGTGTCCCACATTATCTAGCTAGACAATCGGATCAAAGATGGCGGAAAGTTTGTCAGCCTTACACGCCGGTCGCGCTTTACTCCCCAGGAAAATTATTTAATTAATTCCTGGTACTCATTTCTGTTAGAGGCTGAATCGAACCCAGGGCCATAGTGCGGCTGGAAGGATCAGGTCAATTGAAAAAAATCCAATGACCTCATCGGGACTTGAACCCGCAATCTTTCTGCTTATAGCATAGCCCCTCAAACAACTACGCTACAGCTTGCCGCACTGGTTACAAAATAAGTATATTTATCATCTTATGGTTTTTGGTACTGCTTTAATTGAGAGATGTACCATGCTCTCCTATGCTGAAAGAGGCAATAGTAATTTATTTTCTAGTTTATTTTCTAAAATAAGAATTATTTTTAGAGAATATGTCTTCTTCTGCACTAAATTATTCATGTGCATTCATATTTTCTGCTGATTTCTTGTTAATAAAATATTATTCTCCCAAGACTGCAATTTCCTGTCTTTAATATAATCTGTGTTTAGATAAAACATTTTCTATGGTAATACAACAGTTTCTGAGTATAACAGAAATCTGTATTCATGCTTCGAACATTCATCTATTTCACTTCTGTACATTAACCAAATGTTTTCGTTTTATTTGCAAAGTTTTCGAATTTTTATTTTATCATTTTTCCAGGATTATTTTCAAGCATTTTCCCTGATTCTGCAGTCTCTTCAATCGAAATCATATGATTCCATCATCACTACTTGAATTGTCAGTGAAGTAAATTGTATTAGTCATCTGTGAATTATTAATTAAATACTCAAATTTAAGAACCTGAACATAAGTGCAAGATTTTATTCCTGCAGTCCTAACAGACAGACACTCAGTAACACACAGATACACATCAAGGGCCCACTGAGATACACAAACAAAAAACACAAACGTAATAAAATGTAAGAAATTGGAAAGAGAAAACAGACACAGAAACAGAATCACACGGACACAAGGAAAGTGGAAGATATACATAAACCATACAGACACAGAAACACACAACACAAAAGCCAACCCAGATGCATATAGTTACACAGAAACAATACACACAAAAATCTCAAACATGCTCAAACTTTCGCACGAATATGAACACCTTCAAACATACAGACACACACCCAGAAAACAGATAAAAGTACAAACTCGCACAAACATGAACACACTTAAATATCATTACTGTTACCTCTAAAACTCAGTTTGTAATTAAGACAGGAATTCCTTGCACAGCTACTCACCAGGATGCTCTGTAGTACGACTCCCACAATGCCTTGCACGCACATTAGAATAATGGCGGCGGGACATTCCTCTGTTGGCATGCGGGAACCAAACCCAGTAGTATGCTGGTTTTCCATACTGAACAGGAAACATGACGTGAAGTTATATAGCTCGGTGACGCATGGGGTCCAATCACTGGAGTTCTAAATAAAACATTAATAACATGAAAAGTAATGAGTGGGATGCAGGACATTTGAACTTGCGGACTTTTAGCACTGCGAAGCGAATCATATTCCGAAGTTAGAAAAGCAAATCTGAGATCTCTGAAGCCGGAAAGTCATTACAATTTCAGGTCCTATCTGACATAAAACACACTGCGTCTTTATTACAAATACAAACCAATTAATGATGTTTAGATAAACAATTCCTCTTTATTCTGAGAATCATGAATCACTCTCTGGAAAGATCTTTAATATTAAAACATGTGGTATATCTAGTAACGACTGTTCTTTCATAGAATAATGGCACGTTTTCATTAAATATAATGCCCTAATTTATTCTTTCACTGTACGCAGAATACCCAGAGAGTATACTTTGCAAAACAGTTCCTAGCAGCTTAAAATCTTATTACTTAAAATTATTTTGCAGCAATAACAGACTGAAATGCGTGCATTGATTCAAGCCATGTGTTTAACCTCTTTGTAGTTAAAAACATGAATTAGCCTGCTTCACTCTTTTCCATCTAAGTAGTTCATTTATTTCTCTGTCTTTATCAAAAAAATTTGTAACCATCCGTGTAAGATCTGAAATCACAGTAACTGGGGTCGCGGTAACAACACATAATCGAAAGTTAACATGTCGTATGAATATATGTTGTATAGGAATTCACGGACAAGCGATATAACTTTTCTTTCCATTAAGGAATTACAGGAATCCAGTAGTCTTTGACAATGGAGATTCCCGTGTTTTCGGTTATCCTTTGATTTAAACGGGTTTTTCTTTCTTTCTATACCAAATTCCATTCTTATATTATCCTGTTAATTTTTATTACCTTTCCTGGCATTTCGTTTGTTAGTCATGCAATGTCCATAAGTTGTCTTTTAACGGAAAGGGTTTTATAACCTACATATATATTAATAACGTGGCTTTTATTAAAATGATTCCCTATTCTTTATGGCTTCTTCAAATTAATTCCAGTCTAAGGTATATTTGTTTTTCTTCTAACAAGGAATAACTTCTTTAAAATCAGGTGGCTTATAACATATATTATTACCTTATTCATATTTTAACTTACCGTTGATTTCAGCGGATAGTTTTCTAGAATTCAAGTAGAAACAGAAAAAATGTCTCTTATGCTGAAGCACACACAAATAAAATAAATCCGTGAATATAACCTGAGACTTCAAATGTTTTGTAATATAAAACATACATATATACTGTCACGCGTCACAGTGACTAAGAAGAGGTTTTTGACTGGTAATTTGATTTATTGGATACTTGCAGGTCGTAACTACAAATAATTATAACACTATTGCAGATCTACATAATTAACAATCACTCCACACCAATTTTCTCAGTAGCAGTTATCACGGATTTAGAACACAGGAACTACAAAAGTCTCACTAAATCACACACTCCCAATAGCACTTTGCTACAGCACACTCAAAGACTTCAAATTACACGTTAAATCTTCACAGACCGGCTTCTTGTACTCTTCTTCAACTACAAACTTCCCGTGACTATCTCCTACCGAGAACTGACTCGTCTCTGAACCGAATGAATTCTATCACTTATATAGCCCAGGAACGGACAACCACCACAGGAAACACATGTCACGCGACCACGACCCACCGCTGCGTGCCGTCACCGCGGACACAGAAAACACAGCTTCTTCTATTGTTGTGTGGTGGACCGTGTTTACAGAGCTCTTGCCTGGCAACGCCTTAATCAAATCCGTTACAATATGTAATATAAATTTTCGGCTTCTTCCATTTCCTGTTTCCAATTGGGCAACAATTACAAAACGCCAAAATACTAGCATGGTCAGAAATTCACTCCATTCTCTTTTAAATATGTACGCTACCCGTGGCTGTTATAGCAGTGTGCAAGATGCTGTGGATATGTTGGAAGCGGCTGAAATCACCGTTCATATTTCATTCTCTTAATTACATGAGAAAATTTTAATTCGTCGCTATAACTTTTAGTCTTTCTTAAAAAGTTTTGTTTCCTTGTTCATTAAGTCCGAGCTCCGAGTAATCCAAGCTAACTTAAGAGTACAAATAGTCAACACCTCAACTAAATTACAGATTTTATCTGATTGTTCTACTTCTCTGCAATAAAAATGGGTCGTTGTGAAACATTACGTGTTGACGGGCCTGTGTCTCCAGGTGGTAAATATATAGCCCGGTTAATGACTGATGAATACATTAAGAAAGCATAATATTTGTAAAATTTTGGTTGTCTGTATATGAAATGTATGTAGGAATCTTTCGTATGAACAATATTGCAAAATGAATTCAAATTCTTCTGCCAGAAATCCTGTAGTCCGAAGACTCGAGCACTTTAATTGGTTCGGATTATCGAGGTTCAAATTTGCTGTGGTACTGATAGTGAAGGAACCAGGTGCGTGCTATAAAAAATGGAAATCTGTTTCTGCAAAAGTCGCGGCTGCACTGCCAACTGAGGCTTGAGTTTGTCACTGTCACCTGGAGGTCCAGTCCGTAACTCTTTAACAACTCTGCTGTATAGTGACAGGACGGATATCCTTAGGGGTCTTTTAATGTTGAAAAAGTTATTATTGTACAAGGGTACAAAGGACTGAAGCCGTAAATGACATTTCAGCGTAATATTTCACAGAAATTACCATGGCAAGCGTATCTGCTTAGTCAACTGTTATAGCAGAAAGTAAATTCATGTAACTCTAGAAACGTTACTAGTATCAAAGCTGAAATTCTGTTCACATCAGAAATTTACACTGTGTGATGTCTGCATTTACATACACAGAAGGCAGATGGAGGCTAGCGTCCATTTTCTGCTGAAGCATGTAAAACGGCACTCAATTGGGTCGCCAAAACCATCAGACGAATGACCCGTAGAAAAGCACTAGAACGGTGGGAAACAAAATTAGTGAACTGTGAGGTCACACCTCAAGCTCTGTGGCCTATTGCGAAATAGCTTATGAAAAGGGATGGACCAAAGGCACCAACCGCTGTTCATGAACCTTTAGGAATAACATATCACCCTGATGAGAAAGCCAACATGATAGCGGATTATTTAGGAAACCAGTTCACATCTCATGACCTGTGTGAGGAAACCCATGTGCGACAGGTGGAGACTACAGTCCAAGCTCTGCTTGAATCTGTAGGAGGCACTCCGTTGGGGAAAGTACGACCTTGTGACATACATAAATTAACAAATACATTAAAATTGCGAAAGGCTTGTGGACTTGATGGTATTCGAAACGAATGCCTTAGGCACCTTCCAAGAAGACCACTGCTACATCTGACACATTTATTTAATCATTGCCTTCGGCTGTCCCATTTTCCGAAGCCTTGGAAGGAAGCAAAGGTTATAGCGTTACCGAGATCCGGTAAGGACTCAAAGTTTCTCAAAATTTACGCCCGATTAGCCTCTTGTCTACAACAGGCAAGGTATTCGAAAAAGTTATTCTGAAAACAATCCAAAGGTACATTGAAGAAAAAGGCCTGATTAATGCAAGCCAGTTTGGTTTCCATGCCCGTCATAGCACGACACTTCAATATATGAGGCTTACGGACCACGTCACCTTAAATTTCAATAATAACATGTCTACGGCTGCTGTATTCTTGGATATTGAAAAAGCCTTCGAAAAAACATAGCACACTGGCTTGCTATATAAATTATCTACATTACAATTTTCGATAAGTCTAATCAAGCTTATTAGCTCTTTCCTTTCTCAGAGAAAATTCAGAGTGTCAGTCGAAGGTTAAATGTCTACACCAAGGGAAATACAAGCAGGATTGCCACAAGGTTCTGTTCTCTCCCCCACACTGTACAGTCTATATATAAACGATACGCCCCAAACACCTGGTATCTATCTAGGTCTCTTTGCTGACGACACCTGTATATATGCGACAGACCGCAAAGAGGGTTATGTTCTCAGAAAGCTGCAGCGAGGTCTCAGTGCTATTGAGACTTTGTGTGAGCGCTGGAAGATAAAAATCAACGAAGATAAAACTCAGGCAATCTACTATTCTCATAGATTTAGACCTCCTCAGATTCGTCTTACATTGAATGGGCAGAATATCCCCTTTTGAATCATATAAAATACCTGGGCGTAATCTTCGATAAGAAGATTACGTGGAGACTTCACATAGAAATGATTGAAGCCAAGGCATTCAGATCATTTATTAGAATCTACTCCCCATTCAGAAGTGAGCGTTTAAGGGCAAACATCAAACTAACCCTCTATAAAGCACTGATCAGATCAGTAATGACTTACGCTTGTCCCGCCTGGGAATTAGCGGCAGATAATTACCTCCTAAAATTGCAGCACGTGCAAAACAAATGTTTGCGCACCACTGGAAATTTTCCAATGTGCACATCAATCCGCGACTTGCACACGGCTTTCAACTTTCCGTATGCATACGATTATATAACAAAAAGGTGCACAAGACAAGCAGAAGTCATACAAAATCATGATAATGAACATGTTCGCGGTATAGGACAAGGTGAAGCCAGACACAGAAAATGTAAGAGGGTTAAACTTGGCGGTGGTAAAGCTTACGACCGTTGAAATGACTAAGTTTTCGTTGTAGCATAAGATATGTAAGTTAGGCATGATCTGCTCTGTAAAGCCTCTACTGACAGAGAACGTATGTGCAGTGCAAAAGGACAAATTTTCGATAACATGTTATATGTGCGAAATATACACTTGACGAAATGTCAAGTGTATTCATAAGAGACAAACCAATCTTCTCGTCAGAGAGGATGTTACATAAAGACTATTACCGCAAGAGTTCAGTTGGAAAAAAGGAAATCTCTGGTCGTGGGCCTCATGGGGCCTGACGCCAAGACGAACTGATTGGCGGTAAACCGCCAGTCGTAAAGTAACTCTCTCTCTCTCAAGCAGCGCTGGCAAGGGCTAGCAGCATATACAAAAAACAGATCCGTACTCTCGTCAGATAGGACGTCCCCACGAAAATAATACCGTAACTGTCAAACAGTAATAAATATCTGGTCATGAGCTTCAGACGGAGCTCGACACCAAGACTTACTGACTGACTGACTGACTGACTGACCGTCAGTCGAATTGTTACTTTGACTTTGACTTTGACTTAAGCAGAATTAAGCAGAGTTATTTCGAGCTAGTCCTAGTTCAGGAGCCTACAAACCAAGGTTGGATACAAATGGATGAAGCCGTGATAGTCAGCGTGAAGCTTGTGCAATTTCTTACGTAACCGCTTAGAACTCAAATCTTATGGCATATATTAATCAAAGGTTATATGTAAATGAAAGAATAAAAACTGATCTTCCACCTGTACATTGTTTAAACAATTGCCCAAATCTATCTGGGCAAAATGCGAGTGAAATACGTTAATAAATGTGAGCTTCTGAAAAATGCAATTCAGTGTCTCCTGGATTCTGCGTTTTTTTTTTTGTCTTCTGACTGACTGCTAAATTACCTCTGGTCCTCCCCAGCAAAATTATTCTTGGTTCCGAGCCCCACGGGACTCATGATCATATTTTGCTCTCTGACGGCTCTGGGAACCTTCAGACCTCTCTTCCTGTCTCCTGACTGACTGTTAAATTGCCGCTGGTCCCCCCCCCCCCAGCACTGATGTAACTACAAACTAAACGCCTTGGGTAATTTCAACAAACAATGTACTGTACATATAGTAATGTTTCAATCATTTTTTCTATATTAATGTACAAAAGGTTCCCCACTCCCCTTTCTTTCCTGTTCTTTGTAGATGATGTAACGGTGTTTCCAGTGTCGAGGCCGGTGCCCAGCTGAAATTCGAACAGAACACCTACCGAGTACAAGCCTGGACGGATACTTCCAAATCCAGATCATTAATTTTGGTCTTTAGCTTGTACGAATGTATACACATACTTATGTGTGAATGTCTGGTCATCAACACGAGTAAGCAAGTTAAGATAATTTCTTTGTTAAACTCTAAACCGCTCCCTAAACTGAGTAACTTCGGGTCTTACACGTAGAAAATGTTCAATCTTACTGACTTACCTAGTTCTTTACTACGTTGAATTGTTAATCACTAATTCACGGCCGATTAAGACCAAGTAGGTAACTATAATGACCACCATTATTTACTTCAGAGTATAAGCAAAATCAATCATCTCTCTGTGCTTCATACAGGAAGAACTTACTTGATGAGTCTGCTCGAAGTCTCCGTGTGTATACGCTATGAACCACCACAGAAAAGCAAATGCTGTCCAAGTGGAGAAGAAGCAGAAAGTGCATAGGAACAGCGCGTACCGCCACTGCATATCCACAATGGTGGTCACAGAATCCTGGACAAAGCGCCATGTATGTTGAAACAAGTGGTTTGGATACAGGTTGCAGGCGCCATTCTTGAGAACTGCACGGTAGTGCTGTTGTTTGACGCCAGATGGTACTGGTTCATCAGTCGCAGATACCCCAGTGTACTGAACCATTTGTATGCTGGTCCTAAGTAAAGCAAAAAAATCAGGACATCACGTTCCATATATTCCCAGATGATTCGTTTTAGGCGTTCTTAAAGCGCTAAAGAAAGACTTTCTTAGCTAGAGGCATGTCTCTTTGCTTGTCTGACCTAGTATCAACGTCTCAACAAGTTGGCTTTCGTTTCAATTCGATATGGGAGAATTTCACCGAAAGATGTTCGGAAATTCTGGTTTTAGGCCATACTGGTTTATAAAAAAGTCTACTTTACATAAGTTCATAAATAATTAAAATATGTAAGCCATTATAAACATCTATATCATAAATATTACTTAAATTTGGGTGAAATTTGATCTGAGAGTTATCTCGTCAATTTTCTTTGGTTCTTTTCTTTCAGCCATTTCGACTGATTAAAAACCGTACTTTACATAAGTCCATGGATAAACTTCCAGAATGTAGAGAAAAATCATGACATAAGGTAGCTAACAGGTTCTTTGAAACTGTAGCACAGATCAGGTATTTGGGAACGACGGTAACAAATCAAAATTTGGTTCAGGAGGAAACTAAGAGGAGACTAATTTCGGGTAATGCTTGCTGATATTTAGACTAGAACCATTTGTCTTCTGGTCTGCTGTCTAAAAACATAAAAATTAGAATAAGAGTATGCAGAACTATAATTCTACCTGCCGATCACAGTGGACGCGCAGTCTAAGACATGACCTGTCTTCGCCCACTCAAACACTGAGATCGTGGCTTCCAATCCAACCACTGTTTGTTTTTAACCACTAATTTTAGTGGTTAAGAACAGAGAGTGATTTAAAATTGAGATCGCGTTTGTTTTTTACCAATAATTTTAGTGGTTAAGAACAGACAACTTTTTCAATTTAGTGTCGCGATAATATGTGATACGCAATTTGACTTTCAGTGAAACAATTTCAGCAAGAAAACATAACCTGATTGTGCCATATAGAGCTGAAACTTGTAGTAAAATACGATATGCACTAGAGACAGAAGCAAATGTTACATTGAGGCGGTAATATTGTAAGTACTAGGATTTACATTAATGCAACATGATGCTAAGAACAACATTGTAGCATGCAGACCCGTCGCCAAGCAACAGATTTCTAACATTCACAATTGAAGAGTAACAGAGGAACGGCGTTTTCTGTACGGTCAGTGCCGAGATGTTATAAGCAGGGCAGTCAGTGAGAGTTAGAGGGTCCCGTGCGGAGGCGGGGTGGAATACGTCCACCGTAGCCCTGCGAGTCGTAAGAGGCGATGAAAAGGGAACCCAGTGCCTGGAGGTATAACTTCGCCAGCGTGTACCTGGGGGATATAAATACGGGGAACTGGCCCTCCAGGTTTGGGAAATCTTGAATCTGAGACTGCGCTGGCGAGGACCAGCAGCAATTGTAAACAATAAACCCATCTTCCATCCAGGTAGGATGTAACATAAGGACTACAACTGCAAGGGTTCAGTTAGAAAATAAAATTACTGGTAGTGATTCTCAAGGGGCTCGTAGCCGACACGAACAGTTTGGGGGTTTACCGCCAGTCGTAAAGTAACTCTGACTCTTATTCTGAGTTAAAGAGCGCCGTTCAGTTGAGTGATGTGAAGTGAAGTGAAGAGGAGTTGGTTTGGTGAGTGAGTTAGAGAACTGCTGAGGTTCAGTCCTTGTGAGCCGTTGCTATTATTAGCTGGTAGCTCAGGCAGGGGGATAGTTCGGGAACCCAGGGTAAGGGGAACATCCGCCGTTGGAAGCCGTTACCAGACAATGACTGATGAAGACACAGTAGACTGAAAAGACTTGGTGTGTGCTGAAATGAATTGTTGAGTGTGTGAATTAGCGATAGCGCCGTGGTTACTTGCAGTTACAACCTGTAAAGTGTCAATAAATCCAATGACTAACCCAAACTCCGTCTATAGTCCCTCACACGACTGACAACATTGTAGGTTACAGCTTCTTAAGCTCTACTACAACTCAGATCTTAAATATTTTCCATGTGGCAAATATTTGAAGAAATACAGGGACACATTTCCGACTCTCTATAGTGTGGATGCATTTTTAACAATATGTCCGTTCTGTAACAGTACAGCGCCGGTTGTTACCGGAGAAAGTCGCACATCCTTACGTAATTAGCTACCAGTAGTAAAATAGAACTTGTTAATTTACGTACACTTTTGTTGACAGATAATGAGGGTTACGGTTATTTTTATTTGTTCAAGATTTAAATGATACGTTGTACGAATGACAATAAGATAAGAAGGGAAACAGAGGTAAGCCAAAGGGTAAATATAGAAGGTTGTTAAAGTAAAATATTTCAGTTGACTTCCGGGAAATTTCTTACACAATATTCGAAAAGGTAGTATTTATTATTTGTTGATATATAGAAAATGACTCATTTCAAAATGTTCTGTTTTAGTAGTTCCTCCTACCTTAACCCTACACTCAATGTGGGGAGATGGCTATATCATCTCTGGTTCTGCTTTTGTGTTTACAATGCTCCCGAATGGAATGGGTGTCCAAATTTAAGTGGCGCGTGGGAGATTCAGCTTCAGCGTAATGTAACCCTACTCAACTGCAAGTCATAGAAATCTCCACAGAGGCTTCAGTGAATAGAAATGGAATTAAAAATAACAATTTTCAGTAACAATTAGAGACATAACAATTAATAACAAAATTAAACAAAATAATGATGGAGCAAAACTGCTCTGAACAATGTCTCCGGTAGTTCAAATATGCTTCATTGCAAGACAGGAAAACCCAGGCCTCCTTGTCCGGCCCAAATAACATCACGAAATGACTCAGATGCGTTATACCAAGAAAACTCAAGAGATTACGCGCAACATTACGAAACAACCACCGATCGCAGTGTTACCCGATTATACCGCACAAAACTGCAAGCAAATAATTGGGACAGTAGCATAATAAATGGTAATTCAGATTATCCCAAAGGAAAGAAACGTTACATTACGGTTGAGACAAGGGGCAGCCTTGTCTTCATCGGCCGGAGCGCAGGGTCTAACAGAATTTAGTGAGCCACTTCGCCGACCGACGGTAAGCAACTGACTACTGGACTGTCTACATCTCTACATGCAGGGGTCTAGATTTCAGATCCTGGAAGAGGAAAAGCTCACATGGTAGATAGGATGATAGCACATGAAACGGCAAACGCGTCACAAATTAGACGAACGGAGTTCGGGGTGAATCCACCCGTTTATGCATGGTTCTAAGTTCTGTGAAATTGGTGGTTTGTGCAAAGGGAAAAGTCCCGGGGGGGCTGTCTGTAAGTGAGTTTACGATGGAAAGGGAACGTCTGTTTTATGAGTCCGCATACGTGGTGCACGTATCGAATACCTCTAAATGCCTAAAGAACTTAAGACAGTCCGTGAAGCCATGTATCTTCGTGTGGCAGTGCAAGACCAACATCTTGGGCGTTTACTATAACCATAACAATTATTGTTATCCCTTGTCACTGGAATGTGACACTACATATGTATTAAACTGTTGTTTTATTTCTTGAACAGAACAATCCTGCCAATCATCAGGTTTTTCTGACAAATGTTTAACACAAAATATAATCTCCTGTGATATTAGAGATATTTTTTGACTGAAGTTCTACCATCCTACTGTTGCAGCGAACGCCACGACGATTGTGTGTTACTTTACTGAATAGAGAAGGCGGTAGTAATGAAAGGGAAACATTATTTCCAATTATCCACTCCAAACTCCACGTTCATTTAAAAATGTCCCTAACATGCGTTATTTTGGTAACAGCCATTGTAATCCTGCTGCTGCCGGAACTCCTAATGGTTATATTTCTTTACCAAAGCATTCCTGAACCCATATTTATATAAATTCTTTTTATTGTTTTGGGTCATGATACTCAGCCCCAAATTTTCTGTTTTTAATTCTGGGACAATCTGTATATGTAATTTTCCTTCAGTGTATAAGAGTAAACATCGATCGCGTCGCACCGATTACTTATTCGCTGAATAGATCTATATAAATCTGACTTCTCGCCAATCTAAATATTGTGACTTGATGACTGAAAACCGGAATAGGGGAGCCAGAAGTTCGTTGTTGAGCAACGGCCCAGAAATTACGTTCCCGGTAAAACAAAAGCAAACAAATGAATCGTTACAAGGCAAAAAGTTGCTAAACAAAAAGGCATCTCCGAGACAATGCATTCGTGAAACAGATTGGAACCGTTGGAGGCAGTGATCTCTATACTAGGTTTCAGAGAGTTATATTTCATGAATTCGAGGAGTGGCGAGAGTCTTCAGAGAGATTCGTCAGACGGACGTATTTCAGAAGGATTTTAATGTGTGATCTCTTATAATGAACTGTAATTGTAAATAAGTGCCAATAAATCGAATCATCAAAACTAGAACCCATTATCAGTCACGCAAACACCTTCATAACCTAACAGTGAACAGCTGCTTTTGAACTTATTTTTTATTTTTTACACGGATGAGTTCCTTAAGAGTTTCAATTATCCACACACGAGGGCCAGTCGCCCATTCATTCATCTGTTCAAGTCCAGGTAAATTTATTTCCCCAGTCTATATTCCAAAATAAGAAAACTGGATCGTGGATACTGTAATCGGGTATTGTGAATTAGACAGTCAAAGAACAAAATGTTGTTGAAGCGACTTATTCTTTCAACCGTTTAGCAGACTCCGTTGCCGAGATGTGAGCAAATGAGATATTAAATTTCAGTCTAAATTCTAGCGAAGCGATGCTCGAAATTTTTAGTAAGCGAAAGTTGACCTGTTCATATCAGTCTGAGAGATTTATCGCTGACAGTATTTCAGAAATACTTTTATGTAGAATCGACTCACGTTGTTTCGAGTTCTTTAACGAAAATACTTAACAACCGAGCATCGAAAACAAATGAATCCAACATTTTCTGTTGCTAAACAACTCCATTATTTCTGTGAAAGGTAGTAGTAACTTTATAATCAGTTATTTTCAAATGTGTACATTACTATCTGCAGTAACAGTATTCAGATTATACCAAAGATAATAGTGTTTTATTCTCTCTGTCCTGACTCCAAGTGACGTTACAGTTATAACGTTGGCTCGCTAAACATTAAACCACGTATGCAACGACAAAGAAGTTGGCCGGTTGAGGAAAGGAACAACTGTACAGCAAAAGACGCACACCACATCCGGTCGGCTGGCAATGATTGACAACATTCTTATTGTGACATGTTGCACAACGGAGGACCCCTCCTTCCCCAGCGGTACGTGGCGGCATCGTAGCGCTGTACTTACTATGGTAATAGGCGAGTCAACACCCCGCCACTCTCCCAGCGTTGACGTAACACGCAACGCAGCTGTGACACCGGTAACAGACAACAGCGGTACCCATTGCGTAACAGGCGGGCGCTGCGACTATATAAGGGAACTACACAGCCGCCGAAGTTAAAGTGTATCAGCGGCCGAAGACAGTTCTTCAGTCAGCAGTGAACGACTTAAAAGTGTATTAGTGGCCGAAGACAGCTCTCAAGTCAGCAGTGAACGAGTTAAGAGTATCAGTCGCCTAAATGTGTTCTCAAGCCAGCAGCCTATGAGTTGAGTTGGAATCTAACAGCAGTCGCGGAAAGAAGAACCGGACGTGTGTGTAATCGTGTAATTGGGCGTGTGCGATACAGTGACACTTACATAGCTCCCGTACTGTAAACGTGTAGACTACTGAAGAGAGAGTGAACAGATTATTGCGAATAGGGTTATAAAGTGTGAAACCCCGCAACTGTGTTATAATTAATTGCAGCCGATACCTGTAGGTTGTTCAATACATCAATTAATCTGAACGGCGTCTTCAGTAACGAAACACGTTACATTATGTTTTATTGCCAACGTATTGACGAACATTTATGTTACAATACTCTCTATGTATTTTCATATGCACGTGTTTCAATGCAACGTCTATAATTATTAAAGTGAGCTGCGGAAGAGCACAATGTTGCAACAAGCGTAGGAACGAGTAGCTTGTATAGCTAATAATGTCTTCACCAAATAGAAATGGGCCGATGACTCTTTCATGTGTTATAGCGCAATGCACGTTCACTTCATGACTATCCAATTCACATTGCTGGTGTTCTCTGCCCCAGGTTAACACAGTCATGCCAACTGACACGCTCAGAGATGTGAAAGTTTGCCCATCAGGAATTGATTCCTCACTCAATAGTATATTAATCTTTGATGATGTATACAGTGATAGTTTCCGAAACACTGCCGAAAATTCTTTATTGCATTTACCCTCCAAAAATATTTACCAAAATAATGTGTTGGCAGTACTGCCTCTATACCGAACCTTGTGTTTTAGTAATAACACTCCGATAAGAAGAAATAATTATAGAATTAAATTTATGGTCTGCATTACAGAGTTAAAGAATACGTGACAAGACGCGGTAGCATCAGCAGCTGTACTAGTAAGCTGTGACGTGGGCCTTCACAGATCATGAGCTGAAGAATAAGAGAATTGCTTGCAGGACAATTGGTAGACCATCTCGAGGAATTACTTCATTCAGCATCGTGTCTAACTCGCATCAGAAACTGGTGCAGTTGATTCTTCGCTCAACATTCACGTGACCAAAGCTGTTGCTTGACGTCAGTGTCATGTTCTTTGCAGGATTATAATTGTGCAAGAGTTTAACGATTTAAATAGAATTAGTATCTATATTTACCACTTAGTTTAACACGAAAATACTTTGCATTTTGTACATCCAGACCTGATAACAGGCAAAGCTATGTAATTAAACCGGAATATCACAATGGTCTTCCATTCCATAATCTCGGAACTATCAAGGAAGCCAAATAAACTGACTTCATGGAGCTGAGCCTTTCTTGAAAAGCCGCCAGTTTTGCAGCATTTTACGGAACGCGAATATTCATTGCCGTGTTCACAAGAGTCCTCCACTGGTCCCAGTCAAATTTTGATTTCTTACTGTCGTTCCAAAATATCTTAACTCTGAAGCTGCTGTAACTATTCATTACTATTTTGGGTTCTGTAAAGCTATCACTAAATATTACAACTCGTTCAGACGTAATTTGAGGATTTACATTCTTAAGAATTCGTTTCATCGTCTCGGCCCCCTGGATGAATGGTATAAGTTTAACCTATGAGTTTTAAAACACTCTGTATATTGTATAATAAATGGAATGACGTATCCCATCAGTGGATACTCGAGGTGGTGAATATGAGGTTTACTGGCAATTCCTTTTCACGCGCTGCTCACTAACTTACCCTGAACACACAGGAACCTGATCACTCCTATCATTTGTAAGTATTTACCAGACTGCACAATGTCATACCCAGGAAAGAGTACACTTCATATTCGCCTCTGTGAGAACCTCAAATCCCACATTCTCTTTTGGAGTTTTCGTCTGTACGACTATCATCCTAGGAAAAGGATCCGTGGTAGAAAAATTTCGATTATGTTTCGACATTACTGAGTTCATGAAGTCTGTCCATGGTTCATTTTTCTGAGAGAATACATCGTGTAGGACACACGATTTGTTTCCGTCCTAAGGAGAAAAATTCGAAGAAATTTGCCCAATTTTGATATATAGAAAGGGCTAATCCTTATCAAAGGATTTCTCCACCACTTCGCATGAAGAAGGAAGCAACCTAAGACTCCGGAACTGTTTTCTTTTAGAAAACCAGTAGTGGATAAATAAAAAAAAGTGACGTATAGTCTCGCTGCTACGCAACGACCGCGGAAAGAACAGCGAGAAAACAGCAGATTTTTAATAAGCAACAATTGAACTACAACAGAGGAACGGTGTTTTCTACTCGATCCGTATAGAGATGTTAAAAGCAGGAGAGTTAATTGCGAGTTCTGTTAGTCAGTACGTGAAGAAAAGCCTAGGAAGTTGGTGTTTGATGGCCACCAGCCTGGCAGTGAGTCATAGAATCGCAGTTCAGTCGTTGTGAGCTGTTGCTGTTAGAAGTTGGTAGCTATGGCACAAGGATAGTTCGGGAACCCCAACGTCCGTCTTTGGAAGCCGTTACCATGCAACGGGTAGTGGAGAGTGTAATAGACTGAGGACATTAATCTGTGTGTAATAGTGATCCGTAAAGTGTAATCACGAGTTCTGTGGATAAGTAGTCAAAAAATCGAATCTCCAACCCAATATTTCAGCGACAATCATTCTAACAAGAGGCGATATTAACCCAGAGTTTTTTACTCGACCATCGAAATCCTTTAAAATCAATTCATATACATTAAACACACGCTTATCTGGTTAGAGTTAAGCCGGATGTAGAATAATCCGGATAAAAATATGAAATATTCTGTTCACAGTTGAATAAAGGTAATGTTATCCCTGTGTTTAACTATTTAAACACTATGCCACGAAATCATATGGTGGAGGGGATGTATAGATTCACATTTTCCTCACCTCGCCCCGGCCGCTTTAACCCAGGGGAAAGCGCTTCCCGATACCCATTGGATAGAAGGTTGGGTGGACCCCAGAATAACTCCGGACGACATGGGGCAGAGAAAATTCTTGATCCTACAGGGACTCGAACTCCGACACCTCGGTCGTCCATCCCGTAGCTAGCCGCTGTACTGACTATGACATCCTGGCTCCTACCCCCATCCTCAATTCAGAATAAGGAAGAGTTGACTCATATCACATTAGTCGCATATATTTTAATTATTTTCATGTTTTTAAATAAGTAAAATATACGAAATGGAACACTTCATTTATTTGTAAACTGAAAGAAGAATTATCACAGTTATGCTCCAACAGTAATTTCGTATTGTCATTCAGTACGAGTAAAAGCCAGAGATTTTGGCCACCAACCAAATGACATAAAACTTTTTAAAAAGTCAATGTTTTATTAACCATTACTGTAAGGTTCACGAATTTAAACGGTTCACAGTAGAGTACATACTTAAAAGACACGTGATATTTAGAAAGGCAGACGAGGCACTTGTCTGTTCAGAGAAAACTTGACAGCATCTTCAAACCTGCATTGTTATTCAAAAACAAGTGCAGCTTCTGAGTCTTCTAATGATGAATAAATATATTGTTTATCGATACTTTTTAAATAAATATTCTACAGTAATATCCTTTTAATTATTTTTATCATCAGTGACTATATCATTAAATTTTCCATTTATTTGTGTTCTGAGTTTTTTTCGGTTACATTTGCCTCACTAATCTGGATGCCCCCCCCCAATTAAATGACATTAGCGAGGATTTATTGTAATATATAATCATGTATAAGGGGTGTGACTATAGACGGGGTTCGGATTTGTGACTTGATTTATTGACCACTTATAGACTCATGACTCGTGACTACACCTTACAGGTCACTGACACACACAGACTAGTGTTCTCAGTTAATTACAGTCTGCAGTAGCCGTTACCTGGTGTTGGATTTTAACACAGGAACTAGAACAGTATCGCTGAATTACACACTCCAAATACCATACATGAAGTCTCTTCACAGCCTGAATTCAACTGAACTCTCTTCCAATTGACTTTGTCTATTGCTTGTAACATCTCGACAAGGACCACGCAGAAACACCACATGTCCACTGTTGCAGTCCAACTGTTGTATTGTTAAGAATCTGCTGCCTAGCAACGGGAATGTGTTCACTGAGCCGTTGCCCAGAAATGGTCGCTCTTTACAGGGTCACCACTTAGCAAGAGATTTATACGCTGAAAAATATTCGCGTACCTTGAAATTTTAAAATTCAATCAAAAATACGCTTTGAAAATTAAGTAGGTAATTTAATTGTATTCGTTGGAGTTTAAATTTAAGCCTGCATCTCCCACCCTGTTTCTCTATAATAGGTTTTTGTATTATCACACATAGTAGTGGCTACAGACGGGGTTCTCGATTGGATGATTAGATTTATTGCACCTTACACATTCAGACATTTCAGTGCTACAGACAATACAGCACTATCGCTGATCTACACACTTTCCAGTTCATCGTTGCACACGCACTAGGGTTGGCTCCCGTCGGAATATGTTTACCGAGTCGTTGCCTAGCAATGAGCCTATACGTCACAATATTATCGTGCAATATAAATCGATATATTTCAAGTAATTTATTTCTTTTATGTTTTCTAAAAAAATTGTATAATCTTTTCTAATTTTTTGACTCGTGCCACATATTCCCTCTTGTAATCTTTCTTGAATTAATACCAGATCCGCGACACAACGGAAGAATCTACTTGATAAATGGGCCGCGCCATAGCTCAAGCGGTTAGTCGCTGGCTTCCCACCGCCGCTGCCCGGGTTCGATCCCGGGTCTGGCCAAGTGGGATTTGTGGTGGACAAAGTGGCGCTGGGGCAGGTTTCCTCCGAGTACTTCGGTTTCCCCTGCCAATCTTCATTCCACCAACTGCTCCACAATCACACTCACCTATCATCTGGGGCTGGTACAATAGACCGGAAGTGGCCGCAGCACAAGGGACTTAGTCCCACCCCACTAGCAATAAAAACATTACTTGCTAGATCAATCAGTCAATCAATCATCCCACCATACGAAGGTATACATTTAGCCTGGATAACCGACAGCGTCATAAAATAAACCACAAGACATAAATAATTATTCATTATTATCCTCATGAGCTCTTCTTGAGAAGCCACCAATTATGCAGTTACTCAGGAATTTCCCAACAATTTTAAGGAACCAGGTTGTTCTTTGCTCTGTTCACAAGAGTCCTCCACTGGTCCCCATCGTAAGCCAGATCAATCCAGTCTATAACACTCCATCTTATTTATCTAACATCCATTTTATTATTATCTACCCACCTAGATCTACTTCTTCCAGTGGCTCTTTTTCTTCTGGTTTTCCCACCAAAATCCTATATACATTCCTTATCTCCTCTATGCTTGCTACATGCCCTGCCAATTTTATCCTCCTTGACATCATCATTATAATTACGTTCGGCTTTGAGTAGGAAATATGAAGTTCCTCATTATGCACGTCACTTCATCTCTCTTCGGTCAAAATATTCCCCTCAACACCCTGTTCTCAAACACACTGTCCATGTTCCTCCATTAATATCAGAGACCAAGTTTCACTTTCATACAGAATCACAGGCATAATTATAGTTGTGTGTACTCTAATTTTTACGTTCTTAGACAAGAGACGAGAAGACAAAAGCTTCTGGACTGAATGGTAGCAAGCATTGCCCTAATTCAATCACTTATTAATTCCCTTCTGAATCAAGTTTTGATCTGTTACTGTCGTTCTCAAATATCTGAACTGTGCCACATTTTCAAAGGATGTATTAGCTATATTTATGTTATGATTTTGCCCTGAATTCTGGTGACGAGATAGCAACATATACTTAGTTTCTCTGTGTTTACTTCTAGACCAACCTCCTTCCTAACGTCAATTAAAGTTTGTGTGTTTTTCTTTATTATGGATTTCTTTCAATTGACCTAATCCTTCCAGCCGCACTATGGGCCTGGAGTCGACTCAACCTCTAACAGAAATGAGTATCAGGAATTAATTAAATAATTTTCCTGGGGTGTAAAGCGCGGCCGGCGAGTAAGGCTGACAACCTTACCGCCATCTTTGTGCCGATTGTCTAGATAATGTGGGACCCTCAACGTCTCACAACCCTGTGGGCCTTCAGGGCCTGGTACAGGGATAGTTTTACTTTTTACTTTTATCACCCAGTAGATTCACATCATCAGTAGAGACCAACAACTCATGTGTCCCATTTAATATCAGTCCTACCTGGTACGGCGCTTCGCCATATTCTCCTCAGCACTTCCTTCTCAGACGTTTTATATGCTCCTGATTCCGAATGCGTAAAGTTTCACAATCACGTGGCAACGGACACAATTAGAGTCCATAACAAACTAGCCTAACAGCCTTAGATGAAAATTCAACGGGTAGTCTTACCACTTGTTACAGAAGCTTTCGTACTATTTACTTGCTGCTTGTCCCGTGTTCCTTTCCGTGTTAACAGTGGATACGCCGAAGGTTACGTTTAACGCCATCACCCACGAATGCCACACAAAAGTAGTCGATTGTAAACCGTCTCCTTCACATAGCACACCTAACGCATCACATCAAAATATTATGAATACTCAGATAATATACACCAATACATTTAATCGAAATATTGCTCACTCGTTTGTGACCAATTACGTAACTTGAACCTGCATCACTTATACACAATCACTTCCGTCTTAAACTGAACTTTATATACAATTATTCCTTTACATAAAAATAAAATTAAAAGTTAATGTTAAAAATGTATATATACTTCTGTCGTTTTCGGCCATTCTCAGGCAACTCTCTAACTTGTCATTATTGCTACACTGTATTTTAAATTTAATTAATTAGCTAACTGAAAGTAACTTCACGGAGCTGAGCCCTTCCTGAGAAGCCGCCAGTTGTGCAACTACTCAAGAACTTTCCAACATTTTATGGAACCAGAAAGTTCATTACTGTGTTCATATCTTGAGCCAGATCGAGCCGGCCCATGCCACCCCACCCCATCTCTCAAAGATCCATTTCAGTATTATCCACCCACCTACGTCTTTGTCTTCCTAATGGTCTCTTTCCTTCTGCTTTTCCCACCAACATCCTATATGGATAAAACTTCAACCCCATTCGTGCTACATGCCCTGCCCGTCTCATTTTCCTTATTTTGACTGTAATTAGAATTAATAATTTCCTAAGTTAAAATATTTCAATATTTTCATTTTTCGTCATTCACTTATTAAAAGACATTTGTTTGGGAACACCACTCATTACGTTTCCATGCGCTGCCTCCTTCCTGCGGCCTCAGGGTTTTCTGTAATATGTAATGGTGTGTTGTAGTTTAACGAGTGGGTGACGAAAACTTAAAACATTGAAATATTTTAAGTTAGGAAATACTTCACTTTAATTACACTGAAAATACAGTGTAGCAATTTTTGACAACTGGTAAAATTGTCTGAGGATGGCGGAGTACGGCCGCAACATGTAACTATTTGCACTATTCATTTTTAATTTTATCTTTTAATTTTATTTTTAATAGAGGAGTAATTATAAATAAAGTTGCATTTAAGAAGGAACTGAATGTGTATAAGTGATACATAAATGCACCAGAATGCTGAAATTAAATATTATGTCCATGAAAATTTTAGCTCTCAAGAATTCCTTGTTAAGTTTATATGAAATCACATATAACTTCTTAATTTTCATTTTGCTGTTAAAGTTAAAGCTATTCCTGCAACAGACTGTGGAGGCCCATAGGGTTGTGAGACGTAGAGGCTCCCACATTTTCTAGACAATCGGCTAAAAAGTGTGGGTGAGTTTGTCAGCCTTACGCAACGGCCGGCAGCCCTTTATCCCCCGGAAGATTACTGGTACTCATTTCTATTAGATACTGAGTCGACCTCAGGACCATATTTCGGCTGGAAGGATTAAGTTAATTGGAAAAAAAATCAATAATCTCATCTAGAATCGAACCGGAGACCTTCAGACTTGTAGCATAGTGCCTCAACCAACTACACTACTGCGTGCCCCCAGTTGCACGTTTACAGTATATTTTTGAAGTTGAATACGTCAATACTGTCACAAGAAAAGTGACTGGATCAAGCACTTGTGTGACCTACCTCGATAGCCTTCCTTCTTCCCTTTTGCTCGCAGACATGTGTAGACTTCAAATGTCCTGAGGGCACAAGCACACGCGAGATGGCAGCACCGTTCGGACCAATGTTTCAGCAGTGAAGATTACTCTACTTTTGGCTGTTAAAGTTGACTGTGCTTATCAATTGTACATATACGTCAGTATGCTGACTCGAAGCCATTCCTCTCGTAAGACGACGCCGTGAGGTATCAACTTTCGCATGAAAATTGTTTGCACAGGCTTCCAGTCATGCCGCATCATACAGTAGGGGCTCGCAAGGCATGTCCGGCTAACTACAGATAAACTTATTTACAGTACAATCCAATTTTTTATATGAAAGTCAGTTTGTTATTAGTTCGGTTGTCTGTTTGCCTGTGCATAAAGAAGGTAAAGAAAGCTATCCCTGTAAGAGGCCATGGAGGCCCATAGGGTTGTGAGACGTCGATGCTCCACATTTTATAGATAGTTGGCCCAATGATGGTGGAGAGTTTTTCAGCCTTATGCGCCGGCCGGCCTATACCCTCTAGCAAGATTCCTGGTACTCATTACTTTAGAGGCTAAATTGATCCCAGGGCCATAGTGCGGCTTGAAGGATTAAGTAAATTCAAAAGATCCAATGACGTAATCGAGAATCGAGCACGCGACATACTGGACTGTAAGCACAGCCACTCAGTAGTTTATTTCTGTTTTGGCTCTAAAAATGAACTTGATGAATCCGTCTCCTTGTACATGGCAGATAAGTGCAGTATTTATTTCCGAACCTACATGGAATGGTACTGTTGCGTGATAGTGTAATAATAAAATGGGGTGGGAGTGGTAATAGGATTTGTTGAACACTTACAGACCGTAACAACAAGTAACTATAGCGCTATCGCAATTTCACACACTCTGCAGTGAACAACAGCACGTAATAAATATTCTCAGTCTGTTATGTCTTCACCAGTCTTTGCCTGTTCACGGATACAAACAATGTCCTCTGCTTCCGTGCTGAAGTTCTTACTGGCTGGAGACAATCTCACAACTCACTAAATTCTAGACTTGTCCTGCTTGTAACATGTCGGCAGGGACCGCACAGAAAACACCGTTACTCATATTGTTGCTTGCGCGTCCACTGTCGCGGATCGCCCAGAAAACACAATTCCTCTGTTGCTGTTTACGGGCTGTTGCCTAGTAACTGATCTACATACCACAGTGTTATATTTTCGCTGCCACAGCCAAGAGAACATCTATTCTCGTCAATGAGAATTTCTTTCATTCTCATTAGATCCGAGTCTTAACTACACGTATATATACATCGTATGATTTGACATTACAAAACAAGAAGTTCTGAGAAGAACTAATAGCCTACTTTCATTTCATACTCTTGTCACATGTTTTTGTGAGTGTAACTAATAGACGGGATTTGAATTGGATGATTGGATTTATTGACACCCTTTACTCACAACTCGGGACTACAGGAAATACAGCGCTACTTCAGATCTACACACTTTACAGCTCACCGTTACACACTCACTAGGGTTCTCAGTCTTCACTAGTCGTATCCTGGCAACGGATTTCAACACAGTAATAATACCAGTTTCACTGTAATTGAAGCACACATGAAATCTTCTCTGCACAGCCAAATTCCTTTCTTCCCATTTTTCTCAACCATCCTCCACTGCCGTCTGAAGACACTCTCCCAATTCTCATTTCAGCTGACCTAGGATCCCAGTTATATAGTTTCGGATGGCCCCAAGAGAAAACACAGTTTCGATCTTTATAGTCCAACAGTACTTCTACTGTTGCTTACGTATTCTTTTAGTGGGAACAGGTCTACGGTGTCGTTGTCTAAGAATTAACGTCCACTACGGCTCCGCTATTCCGGCTTTCAGGCGTCATGTCACACTGTTCTCGAAATGAACAGTCATTAATTCCTTTTTATTATTCTTTCCATGATCTCAACAAACCTCATAAAATATTTGAAAACCTTCCGAAGTTGTCTACGTGTCTCGAATGCGCAAATATGAATATACTGAATGGAACCACAAGATCACCATAACGTGATTCCTTGTTTTTTTTTAAGCAGATCCAAACGTAAAAACGATAAACAAACCCTGTAACAGACCATGAAGGCCCATAGGATTGTGAGACGCCGAGGCTGCCACATTTTCTAGTCTGTCGGCTCAGAGATTGCGGTAAGGTTGTCAGCCTTACACGCCGACCGCCCTATACCCCCCAGGAAGATTCCTGGCACACATTTCTGTTAGAGGCTGAGTCGACTCCAGGGCTATAGTGCGGCTTGGAGGATTAGGTTAGTTGAAAATATCTACCTCAACGGGACTCGAACCCCGCTACCTTCCGGCTTGTAATATAGTGCCTCAACCAACTACGCCACCGATTTATGCAATGTAAATATGTCCTGGAGCGGTCTAAGGCATGTACTGTCTTCGTTCACTCGGAAACCGGGGTCGTTGGTTCGAATCCCACTCAGGGCATGGATGTTTAGTTTGTGTGTATGCGTTTTTCTGTGTTTGTGTACAGGTAGAGGCCTTGCGACCAGCTGATCACCCGCCCAAGGAGTCCTACCGAATGTGTAAGATCTAGAAAAACCGAAGTGAACGGAGAAGTTCGTGGAGGTAGGCCTAGGCCCACTGGGGTTGTAGTGCCAAGGAACAAAAATGTATGTCCTGAGTATCTTAATTACCGATATACTTTTCACCGTCAAATTGGGTACTATTTTTCTCAAATGTATTACCTGCCACTACGATGTATAACGCATTTTTAGAGGTGTTTACAATGCACAGCGCATAACAGGGGTCAGATGTGATCGAACGATCACAGAATACACACGCGATAAATTTTGCGACGTGCTCTTAACCGTCGTGCTGCGAGGGAATACGCGCTACGTTATTCTCGTCGACCCGTTTCCACAATCAGAGCGGCGTCTCCGTGAGGCAGAAAGTGTAACACGTTCGGCACACGTGAATGCAAGTCACTCACGGAGAGTACGGACACGAGGCAATCAAGAAGACAAACAGGAGCTGTGGAACGAGAGCTGCAGGCAAGCTCACACTATATGGCACAATAACTGTGACTTTCCCAGCCGAGGGTCTGCGAAGTGCTTCTTGACGATCTGTTGCATGGATACCACTAATCACGGAGCTCACATTTGTTTGCAGAAGATCGTCCTCTACGGATGCATTTTTATGAATATCTACATCAACACATAGCAGATGAATTCTCTTTTAATAAAATTATACGGACAGACGAAGCATGTTTTACGCGTGAGACTGTGTTTAATGTCCACAATAGTCATATCTGGGATTCTGCTATACCCTTCAACGTCGGCATTTGAGCTGGGATCATCAAGGCATTATCTGAGAAGCTGGCTGCTCAACAATGTTGTGATTTTCCGAAAACTGTTCGTCCGGGAGCTGCTTGAAGATGTACCTTCAGCTGGGAGGCAGATGTTGTTATGGCTTCAGCACGATGGAGCTTCAGAGCAGTATGGGAAATGTATGCAGCTGTTATTGAACGCGATGTATGCAGGAACTATTCTACTGGGGATGCTTCATGCCTTCAGCTGTGAGGCAGAGGTTGTGTCTCTTCAGCGCGATGGGGCTCCAGCGCACTATTGTGAAGATGTCCAGCAGTGACTGACTGAGACATATCCAGAAAAGTGGACTGGAAATCGAGGACTGATTTCATGACACCCTTGGTCCCGGATCTAACTTTGAAGGATCTCTTCATGTGGGGATACCTGAAACAGCACGGTTATGCTGTCCCTCACATGACTATCGAAAATCTCGTGGCTAGAATTCAAACAGATGTGACAACGGTCGAAGCTAATATGTTAAGATTTGTTCGAGGGAATGCCTTACAGATCAATGGCGTCCGTCTTGAAATTGACAGAAAGAGCGTCAAACTACGACGCGCCCACGTTATGAGCCTTTGGTACCTTGCTCCACTTGACGGTGAAGTTTATCAAACGTCAGTTTATCAGTTTTTGGAATTCGTTTTTTGCTGTACTTCAAAAGGCAAATCTTTGTATTTCAGTACTTATTTCAGCTACTTTCCTCAGTACGTCCTTTATCGGATGGTACAGAAACATCGATCAAGTTACACGTTGCTTTTTTACTTTTATATTATGATTTTTGTATGTTGTGGTTCTGTCTGTTATAATTTGTTGGTTCCAGAGCATAGCGGTTAATTATCTTCACTTATTTCAGCTGTCTATTTCACAAGAACCACCTAGGGGACACACCACTTCTCCCATATACAAGGAATACAAACAAGGAGAAAACGCAATCATAAGGTAAAATACAAGCTAACAAAACACATACTACATCAGCAGAAAACCAGGAAAACCCTCAAAGAAATATGTCGGTAGAAGAGACATCTACGCACAAATATTACATACAAAAGACTAAGGAAGCTTGTAATATACGTTTAATTAAGTAAATAATTTAAAGTAAAGCTCTCCCTGTAACAGGCCGTGAAGGCCCATCGGGTTGTGAGACGTTAAGGTTCCCACATTATATGGAAAATGGGCTAAAAGATGGCGGTAAGGTTGTCAGCCTTACGCGCTGGCCGCGCTTCGCTCCCCAGGAAAATTATTTAATTAATTCCTGCTACTCATTTCTGTTAGAGGCTGAGTAAACCCCAGGGCCTTAATCTTAGAAGTAAGCATACATTTTTATATATAACAGAATTGCATACTACTAAAAACTTTATTTCAATATGTAAATACGCCCCAGTGTGCGAAAACTTGCAGACGAATACAGGTGAATGTAGAAAAGTCAAGGCCCTGATGATGGCTTAATCAGCCGAAACATGTTGTTAAGATATGATGAATGTACACCGGTGTGTCCATATTGCTTCTTGTAGTGACGAAGAAAGAATAAAGGAGTTTGACACAAAATAGGACGCTACGATATGATATTTCTAGTCATTATGAGAACTTGTAATTCTAACTTCCTCTGCATGCGCTACAAATGTTTTCTATGTGCTGATTTCTTGTCAATTACTGACCAGTTTGTCCATGCCATCTCCTCTCTCGCCGTTCTCGTTTGTGTCCAACTTCAGCCTTACTGAATTCAGTCCCACCATTACATAATTGTTGCCTTCGCATTACATAGCTGTATGACTAACAATACTTTCAATTCTGCCTAAAAGAACCCGGTGACACTTTTCCCCAAGTTTTCTGCAAACGAAGGAGTTCCGGTTTTTCAGTATTTTGGAAATCCATAATTGTAATAACCCGCTAACAAAAAATCATGCGATGTATCCGCAGGCCGAATTCGTGTAGATATCAAATACATTTCTCCGATATGATATCCTGTAAATTTATCGATGTGCACTGGAATCCCCATAAGAAGGTAAGGTTACCTAACGGGGAACAGAAAATATCGACCTATTAGCGTTTACATTTTTTGTGAGTTAGTTAACTCTGCTTCCAACATCGAGGCAATATGGCTTCGGGTGGAAGGATGACTGATCAATAATGATTTGGAAGGAACTAGAAGAAAGGAACTGCTACCTAATCCGTATGTTATCACGGAACTATCCTCGAGGGACTGAGAAGAATCACGATAAAACTTTAACTTGGAGACCCGGTGCATGGTCAAGATCCGAAGCCAGCACCTCTCGAATATAAACCAGGTGCTTTACCTACTTAGTCCGTAATGGTCGCGCCATAGTTCAAGCGATTAGTCGCTGGCTTCCCACCTCGGCGGCACGGGTTCGATCCCGGGTCTGGTCAAGCTGGCTTTATGGTGGATAAAGTGGTGCTGGGGCGAGTTTTCTCCGGGTACTTCGGTTTCCCCTGCGAACTTTCATTCCATCAAATTCTCCATCATCATAATCATCCGGGTCAGGTACAATAGACCAATCAGTAGCCGCGGTGCTGAGTGGACCCAGCTGGAATCCACCCCCACTAAGCGAATAAAAAAAATTAGTCTATAACTAACGCTCTAGGTAATTCCTATACCGAAGACTCTGAGCTAGAGTGACGGCCAACTTGGTCCGGAACAGGCGGTTGCAATAGGCCATACGCGCAGAGGGCGCAACTCTACGCTGTTTAGGTTATTGCTAACCGCGGGAAATCATCTTGCGTGATGACGGGATGAAATAAAGGAATTTCATGCGCACACAATAAGACATTGAGATATAATATTTGTTTGTTTCTACTTGTTCTTTTTCTATTTACGTAACTTTTGGTACTTTCCACGGCTGCTGGCACTTGTTGACACATATTTAAATACAATTGTATCTAGTCCCTATTGTGAGTTTCTTTTACTCTTCGGCCATTAAGTGTTCTACATTGTCATTGAAGTTATGGCACATTCTGTATTTACTGCTATCTGTGGTTTTCAGCATCTTTATAGCCATTTTGCGCTGACAAGCGAGGTTGGGCCAAGCCCTCATTTGTCTCCTCTGGCTTTCTAAAACAATCAAAATTGAAAAATGAAAGAAATATACCAGGCATGAATAGGTGAAAAGGCAAAGCTATCCCTGTAACCTGCCGTGGATATCCATCAGGTGGTGAGACGTCGAGGCTCCCACATTTTATAGACAGTAGACTCACAGATGGCGGTGAGGTTATCAGCCTTACGCACCGGCCGCTCGCCCTTTACCACAAGGAAATTTCCTAGTACTCATTTCTGTTAGAAGCTGAGTCGACCATCAGATCATAGTGCAGCTGGAAGTATTAGGTAAATTGAAGAATCCCATAACTTCATCAGGAAGCGAACCTCCAACCTTCCGGCTTGTAACTGGTCTCAAAGTATTCTTCTCGCCTGAATATTCTAGGGTATTTAATAAATATAGTATTAAAATGCTTAAACGAAAATTTATAGAACAAATTTTTGGCTGGCCTTTCTCCGCTCAGGAGAGACCCTAGTGGAGGCCCTCTTTATGATAGTCAGTGCTAGATATTTGGCAGTATGTCTGTCGCATTCGGTTTCTCCTTTGTCTTTCTATACCTAATGGGACTGACTGTATCATTTTATCCTTCAAGTTCCACTTTGCTAGCCGAAGAAATGTGATCTTAAGGCTGATGAGTTGGGCATCTATTTCGAACGCATTTTCCATGCATTGTTTTATTCTTCCACCTACTTTATATTGTCACATATACGGGGATGCGCGTGACGAAAATAACGGGTTCTATTTCGGGTGATTGGATTAATTATCACTTCGATTAAAATCTCTTTCTTAATTACAATTAATTACAGCGCTATCTCTGATTTACGCACTTTCCAGTTCACCGTTACATACGCACTAGGGTTATCCGTCTTCACTAGTCGTCTTCTGGCCACGGATCTCAACACAGAATCTAGCACTTCAAATCACTATGAAGCCTTCTTGCCGTTTCTTGTTAAATCGCTCTGGAACCTCGGAACTCGGCTAAAAGTTTCCCTGGACTCCTCAAGCTTACTTCTTGCTTGCCTGCTTGCTTCTGCCGCTTACTTCTCACTCCTCCAGCATACGACTGCCTGCAAACGACATTTGTTGTCCCTATAAACCTACGGCACAGACCTACAGAAAACACCTCACGTGATAGCTAAGCACTGTGGCGTCATTGTGCATGCGTGTTTACCGAGCCGTTGTCTAGAAGCGGGTTGCATAACCCCGTTTTTCCATGTTGCGTGTTGGACCGTATGAGTTGCGGGCTTTGCTTAACAATGGATTTACATGTTGCAATATTACTATTGTGTTTGTTAATGACTAACATGTTTCAGTTAAACAATCTAGGTGACCGGGGGTGGGGCACGAGGTAACGTAGATGGTTGAGTCACTGTGCTACAAGCAGAAAGTTCGCGGGTTCCATTCCCGAAGTCATTGGATTTTTCAATTGACGTAAACTTTCCAGTCGCACTCTGGCCCTGGTGTCGAGTCAGCTTCTAACAGAAATAAGTACCAGGAATCTTCCTGGAGGTAAAATGTGGCCAGCCGGCACATAAGGCTGACAACCTCATCCGCCAACTCTGAAGCGAACGTTTAGAAATTTGGGAACGTCGATGTCTCACAACCCTATTGGCCTCCACGGCCTGTTACAGGGATAGCTTTACTTCTTTTACTCTAGTTATCCACATTTTGCTGATGACATCGGAATTTTCTGACACAAAATCTCATAAAAGTTTCAATCTGCTACAGTCCGGTATTAATTCCACACGAGCTTTTCTCATTAGTAACTACACGAAATTCTACATTAGTAAAACCAAACATAGGCATCCTTCTCAAGGAAAGGTGATACGTTTCTCTATGAATATATATTCTGTTAGTTTTCCGAACCTGTACAGACTATTGAAGACCAATGTGTATTTCTAGGTTTCAAATTGTTTCCATAATCATATAAAATATGTATTTTATAAGTGCATTACGTTTTGGGGTCTAGTTCACGTCTTAACATTTCCTTCTTATCACTCAAATGTCTTTTGAAATTTGACTGTTTTCAAAACGCTTCAGCCATTTGAAATCGTACTGCTACTTCTATCAATATAAGCCAATTGGAAAGCAGCTTTCAGGAATTTTAATCTTCAGTTTAATCCCTTCAGAGCACTAAAAATTACAACACATTTTGTAAATAAGCTGTCACCTTGATGCAATTTTCCGGATTGATATTTAATTAAATTCTGAATAGTGTCCTGTCATTTCTGGAACCTACCGGCCTTCGAGTTTCTGCCCTGTATATCCAAGAATTGTAAATATTTAATGTCTGCTTGTTAAGTGATACGTGCCCGTTTGTGGCTGTGCTTCCACCGCTAAAGTTGCTTGTAGAGTCTTTCGTGTATCCGAAATAAAGACAGTATATCATTATCATATTTTTAATAATATATTCTTGTTTATTAAAGTATGAATTGCACACATAATAAATGTGTGAAATAAATATTTCCCTCATCGCATAACAATCGCCATGATTTCATTAGTGTACTTACTGCCGTTGTCTAAATTACATAAGTTGCCTTGTTTTATCTTTTTATTTTATGTATACTTTTACTTTCTTCCTTCTGTACACTCATGGATACTTCATAATTGGTCTTATTGTTGGTGAGTAATCACGTATATAATTAAAGTATTTGAATGGACTGAATGATTATTATTATTATTATTATTATTATTATTATTATTATTATCGCGACGCTCGTTGCGAGCAGACGTGTTTTGCGTGAGCTCCCTCTGTGCGGTGCAGTGTGTGTTTGTGTAGTGAACTCTAGCGAACAGGCTACTATGCCTGCGAGCAAAGATATTTGTGGCCTGTGTAGTAAGGGCTTCTACGGAAAGCAAAAGTTCATCAAGTGTGTAGGGCCTTGTGCTGTTAGATACCATCTCAGCTGTGTCAATATCAGTGAAGCTGAGTATAGTTGCCTTATGGTGAATGGGGAATCAACCTACAAGTGCACGTCCTGCATTAAGAATCTTAGATCCTTGAGACGTGATGATACTCCTGTGAAGACTCGGTCTGCTGCCACTGAGATCTCTGAGGCTGTTTCGCCTTTGAAAATTATCTCTCCGGACAGGGTACTGGAATTGCCTCCTATTTTTGAGGATGGCAAATATGAGGCGTCGATGGTCCTATTAGAGACGATCCGCCTTAATAGTCAGAGCGCGGTTGATATTTTAAAAACACTTTTAGACTTGGTGCACAAACTTAATGATGATGTGACTCATTTAAAACATGATAATTCCTCCTTAAAATTGGAATTAAAAAAATGTAAGGAGTTAATGGTAAATCCGCCTATGAACGTAAATTACGCTACTACAGGGTCAATGTCCTCACAGCCTGTGTCCAGGTCTATGCCTAGTGAATGTACAGTGTCTACTGGTGCTTTTCCAGTGCTTGCTAAGTCATCAGTTCCTGCTACTAGTAGTTCTGCTGATGCTGTAGTTTTGTCCTATAGGGATGTCGCGTCAGCTGGCCTGCCTTCTAAACCAGATGTGCCAACGGATTCCGAGGGATTTGTGCCTGTTGTCCGTAAAAAGAAACCTATCGCAGTCTCTGTGAATAATACAATCAAACCTAGACGTCAACCCCTTATAGGGGTACGAAACTCTGCGTCCTTGCCTATTGTTGTTAAAAAAGAAAGAACCAAAGCTCTCTTTGTTTCCAGATTCTGTCCAGAGGTTTCAGCTGCTGACGTTGAAAAGTCTTTAAAGGAGCAATTGAGCTTAAAGAAATTGATTTGCACCAGACTGAAAACTAAATTTAATACTTATTCTTCTTATCATGTTTTAGTTCTTGAAGATGAATTTCCACTTATCAATAATACTGGTGTTTGGCCTACAGGGTGCTTGATTGCCCCCTTTTACGGTAAACTTAAACCTGATCAGATGTACTCCCCCAGTACCCCTGTTACTGGTGGCCGATCAATTTCTAAGGCTTGTAGTCAGGTGGATCTAGGCAGTCCAGTCACCTCTCCGCCCTCCCGGACCATCAACAATAATGACATGATCTTAATAGGTGAGGAGGCTAGTGGAGGCAGCTACGGAAGTAATATGTAATGGCTGCCTCCCCCTTTACCCCTCATTGTGGTAGTTTACGCGTGGGCAATGGCAATTTAGAAATTTTTTATCAAAATGTAAGAGGTCTTCGCACCAAATCTACTGAAATATTTAACACTGTGTGCTCCTTTGATTATGAAATTATATGTTTAACTGAAACGTGGTTAAATGAATCTTTTTCCACTCAAGATTTTTTTCCTGGAACGTATACTGTATATCGTTCTGATAGAGACTGCATTGACAAGTTGCGTGGTGGTGGTGTTTTGACGGCTGTTTCAGACACTGTTTTCGGCATCAAACGCAGACCCGACCTTGAATTTTTTCACGAATCTGTTTGGGTTGAGGCTACATTATCTGATGGCCGTAACTTGCTCATTGGCAATCACTATTTTGCACCTGATATTAAGGTTGATATTATTAATAATTATTTCAATTTTTTAGAAAATTCTTTAGATACTTTAAATTATCGGGTACTTTTGCTTGGTGATTTTAATGTTCCTGGCTATGATTGGGATAATGGTTTTCCTTCACCAACCAGTCATTTTTATACCAAACTTCGTGGAGATGTGATTTACTCAGCCGTTTGTTATCTTGGTTTTAGTCAATATAATCATCCGGTTAATGGACTTAATTTGCTTGATCTTGTATTTTCGAATTTTGGTAACTTTTCATTGATTTCTGTTGATCAAGGACTTGTTCATCCTGACCCTTTTCACCCCCCTTTTATTATTGATTGTAAAATTCCACTTCGGCAAAGTAACCAAAATTTTAGTACTCCTTGTAAATTATATTCTGCAGGGGACTATGCATTACTTTATAATGCCCTATTCACCTATGATTGGTCTGCGCTGTACAATGAAACGTCTGTTGATGCTGCCGTTGATCAACTAAATATTGCTGTAATGCAAGCCATTAACCTAGCTGTTCCTTCTGGTTGGGTTAAGAAGCGTAAATACCCTATCTGGTTTTCTGGTAGGCTTATAGCTTATGTTAAAAGGAAGAATTATTTTTATAGACGCTACAAGAAGCACAAGACTGATCGTTTATATGATAGATTTTCTTTTTATCGGAAACTAGTAAAAAGAACAATAAAGTCCGATAAACATCTTTGGCTCTTATCTGTCGACCAAAATTTAAAATCTAATCCGCAACAATTTTGGAAGTATGTGTCTCAACATAGGAAAAAGTATAATGATTTAACTTATCTTGATGATGATGGTGTTCTTTTAAATGAACCTCACGATATTGTTGAGTCCTTTTCTAAACACTTTCAGTCGGTTTTTAATAGAAGTACTCTTGGTATTGACACACTTTCTCTTGATAAACTTTGTACGGATAATTTACCCTTAGCTTATATTTCCAATCGTGATGTACAAAACGCTATAAAACGGCTGCGACCGACGAAATCGGTTGGTACTGATGGTATACCGAATTTTGTCATTAAGGGCTGTTCTGAAATTTTAGTACCTGTACTTAGATATATCTTTAATCTTAGCCTGTCTCAGAATTCTTTCCCCAAATTGTGGAAGCAAGCAATCATTGTTCCCGTTTTTAAAAAAGGTAAAACTTCTTCAGTTAGAAATTATAGGCCTATTGCTATTCTTAACAATTTTTCTAAAGTATTTGAATTTATTATACATGACCACATTTATCAATTTTTTAAATCTAAACTTAGCCCTTTTCAGCATGGTTTTATAAAATCTAAATCTACCACTACTAATTTAGTCACTTTTCTCGACTTTGTTTCCCCCTTAGTTTGTACGCAAGGCCAAGTTGACTCTATTTATTTTGATTTTAGTAATGCATTTGATACTGTATCCCATACCTTGCTTCTTTATAAGCTCAACAATTATGGATTATCTTCTGGTTATGTAAACTGGTTACGCAGTTATTTAACAGACAGAGAGTCTTGTGTTCGTTTTTTAGGCCTATTTTCTACTCCTTTTATTGTTCTTTCTGGCGTTCCTCAAGGTTCTGTTTTAGGGCCTCTGCTTTTTAATATTTTTATTAATGATTTGCCTGAAGTCATTAATCACTCCAGTTGTTTACTTTTTGCTGATGATTTTAAAGTTTATAGAGCTATCAAAACACTTAATGACTGTCTTCTTCTACAGTCGGATATTGAACGGGTACAAGATTGGTGTTCGGTAAACTTAATGAAACCGAACCTTAGTAAAACCAATGTTATTTCCTTTTCCAGGAAAACTACTGTTTTGAAATATCAATACAGACTCGGAAATTTTTTTATTTTGCGAACTGATAGTATTAAGGATCTTGGAGTACTTATCGATTCAAAGCTTCACTTTCATCAACATGTAGATATTTTATTTTCACAAACTATGAAATTACTAGGATTAATTCGCACCATTACGTTTTCCTTCTCTACCTTAGACAGTCTTTTGATGCTGTATACTGCTTTAATCAGATCCAAACTGGAGTACGCTTCTGTTGTTTGGAATTCGATAACGAATACTGACTCCAGCAAACTTGAGCGTATACAAAGAAAATTTGCAGCTCTCTGTCATAATAGATTTTTTAAAGATATAGATTATCATTATTTTAGTATTTTGGATAAACTAAATCTGCAAACCTTGGATGTCAGACGGCGTCATATTGATGCTTTGTTTTTAATAAATGTTTTTAGAGGCACAACATATTGCTCCTCTGTCCTTGATGCGGTCGGTTTGCGGGTTCCTTCTCGGAACATTCGAAATTTTTCTACATTTAGCTGTTCTTTCAGTCGCTGTCCCACAGCTAGATGTGTTGTTGCTGCAAATTTTGTTTGCGAACTTGTAGACATTTTTAGTAAATCTAGTTTAAGTTTGAATTGTTTAGTTTGATAATTTTTGTACTTTTGGTTGTTTTTTATTATTTGCACTGTCTTTTTAACTTGTCACTGGCTTTTGAGCTAAGTATGCAATTAGTTTTTTCTGTCAATTGTTTCTAATTTTCCAAATACTTAACGTTTTTGACCTGTTATTATCTATGTGTGTATTGTCTTGATTTTTATTATTGTCTGTTGTTTGTTGTTTTATATTTTCCGTGCTGACTCTGTAATTGGCCTCCGCTGTTGAGCTCGGCACGTAAATAAATAAAGCATTGAATTGAATTGAATTGAATTGAATTGAATTGAATTATTATTACGTATTCAGTTGTGTTCAGTGTGTTCCAGTGTATAGGAGTATAATTCTTGCATCTTATTGTGTTCTATGTTAAGCTACCAGCCGAACTTTAATTTGCTTCCCGTGTATAATATTTATTAATAATTCACAAAATGTTTCGACATATTTGATCTGCTTCCGGTGGTATAATGCCGGAAACTTTAGCTAGTGAATTATTATTTTTTTTCACGGTCTTTTTGGAAATATGGATCCTGTTTTCTATAAATTTACACAGCCTTCTTTCTGTTTTGTTTTGTGAAATGTTATTATTATTATTATCAAGTGGGGAGTGGTCAAAGATTAAATGAGGTAAAGGGGGCTGAGTTAATAAAAAATAAGAAAGTTTAAAAAAATGTAAAGAATGCACATGTACCATGATGCATAAAATACTGTTAGCCTAGTGACTCTATGATGCTGTATCTGTGCCTGATCGCAGATTGAATTACCTTATACTAAATGTCTATACGCCAGTCACGGTAGCCGAGCAGTCTAAGGCATGCACTGTCTTAGCTCACTCGGAAGCCGGGACCATGATTTCGAATCCCACTTAGGGCATGGATGTTTAGTGTTTGTGTGTGTGGAATTTCCGTGTTTGTGTACATGTAGTGGCCTTACGACTAGCTGATCACCCACCCATGGGGTCCAACCGAATGTCTAAGATGTAGTAAACCGAAGTGAAACGGCGAGTTTCTCGGAGGTAGGCCAAGGCCTAAGTGGGGCTGCAGCGCCAAAGGAGAGAAAATGTCTATACCACAAGTCCATACTTGTATTTCATTGTAGCCGCGATAGCGAGCATCATTTGTTGCCTTCGGTTTTATGTTTGAAGCCTGTAGTCTCTGGCTTTTGACTTTTCTTTTTCTGAATCGTACGTGACGTGTCTCGGTGTTGTCATTACGTTCGCATTCTGTTCTTATCCTACCTGCCTCTGAGATATGCTTTTTATTTACCTTCCTGCAACTATTCTGGTGGCCAGTGTTGTGATTTTTGTTGTGACATATATTGTGTGTTTTTTTTCTTCTCTTTGTAGTTTTGCGACAAAGCTGTATATACGAGTATAGAGTGAATCTAAATTATTGTCGGGGTTTCCGTTTATAGGCCACGGACACCCCGATAATAATTAAGAATTATCCTGTGTATATGCAATAGTATATCGTCTTTTCCTTCCACTTATTGGTAAGTATCGTTACTAACTGTATTACTTCGACTACAAGACGCCATCGAATTTAAGACGCATCCAGTTTTTGAATGTGGGTTTTAGACAAAAAAAATAGAAGGAAGTCGTCTTCTGGGATCTGGCGCCGTGTATTCTTTGTTTCAGCCGACGTTTCGGAGGAACGTATCGCCTCCATCTTCAGGACAGGTGAATTGCGTTGCGATTACAGAGAGCAGTAGCTACTGCTACTGCTACTTTAATTTTTTCTAGACTTTTTGTATTTATCTCTCTTTTTAATTAATGCTTCCCTTTAACTGGCCACTGGGCCAGTAGGCATGAAAATTAGAAAAAAAAAATGATAGACTTTCTCCATACTCCCCCTGCACCTTCATGGGGAGGTGCTTAACTAATTAGGCATGGGAAGAGCTACACGTTTACATTTACTTGATGTAATTGGATGGGCCGCCTCTGTGGTCTAGTGGTCAAAGTTCCTGGCTATAGATCCAGAGGTCCGGGTTCGATACCCGGGGCTACAAGAATTTCTGAGAAGTAGTTGGTCTGGAACGGGGTTCATTCAACCTCTTGAGGATAAATGAGGATCTATTTGAAGGAAATATCGGCTCCGGTCTAGAAAACCGAGATTAACGGCCGTGGGGATCCGTTGCGCTGACCATGTAAAACCCTCTATCCGCAAAAGTTGGCACAATTTTTTTACTGCTAGTGGGGTGGGACTAAGCCCCCTGTACTGCGGCCACATCTGGCCTATTGCACCAGCCCCAGATGATAGTTGAGGGTGATTGTGGAGCAATTCGTGGAATGAAGATTGGCAGGGGAAACCGAAGTACTCGGAGAAAACCTGCCCCAGCGCCACTTTGTACACCAGAAATCCCACTTGACCAGACCCGGGATCGAATCCGGGCCGCTGCGGTGGAAGCCAGCCACTAACCGCTTGAGCTATGGCACGGCCTAAAGTCGGTACTAACCTCGCCGACAAGCTGCGGTCGCTCGGTCGGTATATTTCGCTTGCGGACTACAGGCCACGGAGTTTGTTTTTCTTTGTTTGATGTAATTGGATATTAGTTTTCATTCGTTCTAATCGATTTCCTAGTTTTAGACGGAATTTAGTGGCGAAGAGTGAAGCAGTCACTACTGCTAACTCCATACTAACTTCAAGATGTACTGTATCTTCATCCTGTCTAGAGCAGGGACGACAGTTACTTGTCCTGTGGGTGCCGGTGCTAATTTCTCGAAGGTAACCACCCGCCGGGAAATCGTACGAGAATTTTTCTGAGCAGTTACAAGTTATTCACAGCTACGTTATACGTGGGTCTGTCCTAATCTGTACTCATTCTGGAACGACATCCTGAAAAAGTGGGAGACTGCACAAATATATATTTCTAGATTTGTCCTCCGTTCGAATCTCGACAGGGACACAACTTGTCCTGATTGAGGATTTCAGTGGTTTTCCTCAATTTCTGTAGTCAAATACTGTAATAGTGCCGGTCACGGTAGCCGAGCGGTCTAATGCATGTACTGTCTTCGCTCGCTTGGAAACCGGGATCGTGGGTTCGAATCCCACTCAGGGCATGGATGTTTGGTTTGTGTGTGTGCGTTTTTCTGTGTTTGTGTACAGGTAGAGGCCTTGCGGCGGGCTGATCACCCGCCCAAGGAGTTCTACCGAATGTGTTAGATCTAGAAAACCCGAAGTGAACGGAGAAGTTCATGGAGGTAGGCCTAGGCCCACTGGGGCTGTAGTGCCAAGAGAAAAGAAAATACTGTGATAGTACCTCGTTATTTATCTACTTATGTATTCACTTTTCACTGTTTATTTAATCATCGACATATTTACTTATCCGTGTATTTATTTGTTTTCTTCTGCATGTGCTCTTTGCTTATATAATTTATTTATTTACTTATGCCTATATTTCTTAGTTATTTACGTGTATATTTACTTGATTTTCAGTTTTATTATTTATTTATCTGTGTATTTTTTATAATTTTATAATTTATTTTCTTATTCACTCTATTTTAATTTTTTGTTCATTTAATCCTCTGTTTATTTGTTTATTGTGATTACAACACCTTTCATGCATCATGTTCACCTACGAAAGTGTATAATATTGTTGGCAGATTCTGTCATTAATACAGTTCGGGAAGCGAAGCCCGCTGTCCGGCTGACAGTGTTCCTGCTCCGTACTGGGGAAGCCTTGAGCCCACATCTCGGCCCAGAGACTGGCTGTGTAGCTGATCTTTTCGTTATTTTGCTCGGTCCGACCTGACAAATACTGCTTTGGGCCTCAAATTAGACCACAGGCGCTTCCTTCCACATCCCTTCCGTTAGGTTATTCAAATATCCTACATAATTTGAAGTGCTCAAGTTGCAGCTAATAAACCGTAAATAAATAAATGATAAATGGAATTCTTCGTGACCCAGGCCAGTTCTTCTTGCGGACCATAGTTTGGCTCCCCTGGCCTAGAGCTCGTGTATGAGACACAAATGAATCCATCCTTATCTATACACAATCCCTCACGTGAATGTGACAGCCACCTAAGACCCTCTTGATGTGATTAAATAGAGCATTGTACAATCAACGCAATTTACAGCCCGACCTGTGACCCAGTAAGTCGTATTTTGAAGAATAAATACATATACGTCAGACTGGTTAGCATTTGCTGGTGACATTTTTATATGCAGACGTTGTGTTGAAAAATCATTTTGCCAGTTAAACAATATTCTACGGCAGCGATTTTCAACCGGTGTGCCGCGGCAAGCAGGTATGACACGAAGGGTCCGCAGATGTGCCGCGTCACACTGTGTAATATGCATTCAACGCCTGCCTAAGTTTACGAGACGTGCGCGTGTACCATGCATCACGGGCGACACTGCTTGTTTATTCTAAAGTGTCCGTTTCCGGTATTTGGGCAATCTAGACTTCGTAATTCCGTGTGAATATAGAATAAGAGCTTAACACTTTCGGGGTGAAACGTGCTTAAGGGCAATTCCTGCAGGGGTTCTCCTTTCTAGACTTGAACATCACATAATTTAGGATTCCTATGATCATCCAGTACTCCTTACAGCAGAATGGTCGTACTCTTCTTTAAGAACGACGAATCAAACGTCGATCCTGAATCTAGCTAGGCCCTCAGAAGGCGTGTCTGTAGGTGTCCAAGCACCAAGTTCGGGGTTCGAATCCCTTTAAAAACTGAAGCTCTGTCAACCACAGTGGACACCATGCTAGACTTTAGACTTGTAAACTTCTGTCGGACTCCTCTCCAGCTTATTGGCTTATCATCATTGGCTACACGCACTTCGTGTGTTATTAGTGACCTTCAGTTCATCATCGAGCGTTACGGTCAGCACCTCCTTGGAGGCTACCTCTTGCTACCTGCCGATTCCTACTGCATTGGTGCACAGTACATTCACGTCCTTCTGTTTGTTCATCAATCAGTAGTCATTAATATTCATACTGAACCTTGTAGAACTATTTTATTCAACACTTTATTCTAATTAACCCGACAACCGACTTTGGAAGACTTGAATTTAAATTCTTTAGTGTTCCAAAGATAGCAAGCCACAGACAATCCCCTCGGTCTACATAAAAATCCCATTACTATTCTTCGGGATACAACAACTGGTGTGACGCGAAGGGTCCGCAAGAATGCAGCAGGATTTGGGGGGAAGATTGAAAAGAAGCGAGCAAAAATTGAGGAATAAAAAATCATTGAATTCCATGATCAATATTATTTTAAAAATAAGTATTTTCTTAAAAATTGTATCTCTTATTAATTTTAGTGCCTTGTTCGGTGTGCCGTGAGTTGAAAAATGTTGAAAACTCTGTTCTGCAGATGTGAAGAGTATATTTAACAGGTGCATTCAGTAGAAGGTGTTATTAATTGCATGTTCGCATATTCATGCAATAAGAGCAAAAATATTTTCAACGTTTATTTGAATAATCTCAAAGACGTATTTAACGTCAACCACAACACTTCATTCCTAATAATTTATGTTTATATATAAATCAATGAATTAAGATGACAATGAAGCTTCTATAATTGTTATCGAGAACAAAAGACTTCGGCAATCTCAGTGTGTGTTCGGGAAACCATTTTCGTTTATTCGGTAATCTTCGGAAAATCATTATTGCTTTTTGAATAGAGAATTTCGGAAATGTACAAGAAGTGCAACAGTGCTTGTTAAATTATCCCGCAAGGCTTACGGTAAAATATATTGGCCATAAAATGAATATTATATTTTTTCTATAAATTTTGTTCAAAATATTTTTGCCCCCATAAATATTTAGAGTTATACTCGAAATATGTGCAGAAACATATATATATATATATATATCTTCATGCATAGCATCCATTATATCTAATTTTTTTTTTTCGTTTTGCAGTATCGACATATTTTTAGTAAAACTCTCGAATATCGTCTCTGAGCAACTGTTCTGGAGCTTACTGATGGACGGGCCGACAAACTTTACGATATTGATAGCCATTTCCAGGTTTACGAAAGCGACTAAATATAGCTGTACATTCATGTAACATGAAAAATAAAACATCATCGGCTCTTCCGCTCAATTTGCCTCTATGTCTTATGTAAACATGTAACACTTTCTACGAGTGTCAAAAAACATTTTGCTATGTAACTATCTTTTCATCCTGACACAAGAATACCTGCATTCTTCAGTTTTCCAACTTTTTACGCCACAGTTGTGCTGTGCCTGATAATTACAGATTTATTTCACGTAATCTTTTGAACTTGCATTTTTTCGCTTATATTTATATTCCTTTAGTTACTTGCATACTTATTCCTTGGTTATGGCCGCGCCATAGCTCAAGCGGTTAGTCACTGGCTTCCCACCGCGGCGGCCCGGGTTCGATCCCGCGTCTGGTCAAGTGGGTTTTGTGGTGGACAAAGTGGCGCTGGGGCGGGGTTTCTCCGAGTACTGCGGTTTCCCCTACCAATCTTCATTCCATCAAATTCTCCATCTGGACCCAGTTGGACTCCACCACCCACTAAGCAATTAAAAGGAAATCCCTTCCTCAGTTACTGGCTATTGGTTATCCTTTCGGTGCTCCAATTCTGTTAAATCCCAACAGGAGGAGTTTTCATCTGTGGTTGTCTGTCTTATTCAATAACCACATCTCACTTTCATATCTGAGGTTTGCCTTGGGTGGTAGTTCATATTATGTATTCATAAGTTAGTTTTCATTTTTACTAATTTGTCGAAATTTATTTTGACATACATTTTGTTATATATTTCAGTTCATATACCATTAAATAATTTTCCTGGGGAGTAAAGCGCTGCCGGGGCGTAAGGCTGACAACCTTACCGCCATCTTTGAGCCGATTGTCTAGATAATGTGGGACCCTCAATGTCTCACATCCCTATGGGCCTTCACGGCCTGGTACAGGGATAGCTTTACTTTTTACTTTTACATACATACGACTGATGATGCTTAGGAACGAGCTTCCTCCGCCTGATGAATGCAAATGAAGCGAAGCGGATTACATCAGTTCACATACAATAAACGGAAAACATGTCTCTGCAATGTTAAAAATTATTCAATTGTTTCACGAGAGAAAAGAGAAGAAATAAGAGGAAGAATATTGCCGACGGAGCTACCGTCACCACACTATCGCTGTTGTTATATAGCGGATGAGTAGATGTAACTGTAATATTACTTTACATCGACGAATAGATGCCAGCACATGTACCCACTTCGTTGGCAACGAATACCCTATAATCACACATGTGTATCTAATAATCCGTGATAGTCGTCATGGAGCATTTCCTTTTCCGGTATGAGGTGTTTCGGTGGAAGAATGTTTTCGTGTGAATTGTTACATCTGAATGAAACGTGAACATCCAGTATTGTTCATTTATAAGTAATAATCGAACTATTTAATAGTAATATTTTATTGTGCTCCTCAGGTATAAAGGCTAGAAAATGTCCGATATAGAGAAGTAAGTTTTCTGTGCATTTAACCTTACCATTTGTTTGAAACGCGGATTTTTAGAACATTTGATGATGAAAGATCTCAAGGCGGGCTCCCTCTTCTGAGATGTTACCCAATTATTATATATGCTGTGAATAGCCTTTCTGAAAATAAGTGCAGTTTTGTAGATTTCTCGCTAATGTTTGGCGTGGGAATGTGAGTTATTGTTTTTTTTGGTAGTGATGACGTCCCCGCAGTACCTACCGGTGGGATGGATATTAACACAGCCCTACAAGAAGTGTTGAAAATGGCATTGACCCACGGGAGCCTGGCGCATGGTTTGCATGAGGCTGCAAAGGCATTGGATAAGTATGTAAAACCTAAAAGTATGATTTTGAAATGTGTGAAACTTATGTTGTTTTCAGATTATCATGTTATGGTGCAGTTCGCCCTTTTCTACACCGTATTATACGACTGTTCATGTTATGCACGTTCCGCCTGGTGTATAGTGTTTTGGGGAGACCTAGGTAGGATTCTAGTATATGGAAGCACAACGTCAAGCAATGCCCTTCTCCACACTGTTACATTAATAGGTCCCCACTGCACAGATGTTTGTATTGTGCACGGTGTTCGAGTACAGCAGGAGAGGGTGAGGCCAGTATTAGTGTGTAATGGACAATAACATATGGTGCTGCCAATCTTACAACTTCATGCATAAGACGCATAGAAGATTTCCATTATGTAAAAAGAACAACCGTTTACAATATTATATTTAAGCATCCTGTTGCACTCATGTAGTGTAGAGGAGCAAGATCAAGGACACACAATATGTTGTTTGCACTTGGGATGGAATTTGTATCATTATATCATAGAACCGTAATTTTCTTGATGGGATGAGGCTTGGATCAGTGTAACAGGCTGGTGTAAGGCACTACCAACCGTGTGTTGGCATAATTTCTTTTTTTATAAATGTTGCAGTAACTTGTGTGTAATGTTTGAAGCTTGTAATTATACTTTTGATGATATTTAGTTTGCAGTAGATGAAGCTGTAGGAGAAGTGCACCTGTGTAGTACACTGGAAGCATAGAGAAGAGAACATGTGTGTGACAGGGAGGGTGAATACTAGCTGGTGCTTCCTTATACTAAAATTTAATCTGTGAGGGTAGTGATAATTTTTTATTGTGACTTGCTCCAAGGTCACCTTATTAGCACATACTGTGTTATTGTGGTCTTAAGAGTTCGGCGCTGAAAATGGGGTTAGTATGTTTCTATGTTGGTGTCCACCCATGAGACTGGTATGGTGCCAGAACCGAGGAGGCTAATTTGAACAGTCATTGCCTTGAAACATTGTGACACAGCTGTATTAGAGCAGCGTTTATTAATGAGAACTATGCTAGATGGAGGATCTTCAGGCATGAGACGTCGACGATGGTACATTAATACGAATATCATGGTTCTGGTCATATTTGTTAGCCTGTTTTTATTTAAAGCACAGCATTTCGAAGACTGGATCCTGTCTCCGTCTTCAGGTAAAACCTACTTAGTTGGGCCTTATCTCCTGACCGAGAGGGACTAGCTCTATCATTTGGGCCCTACTGAGTATTCCTGTTCTTCCATGTGTGAGGCTTGGTACTGCAGCCACTATTGGCCTATTATACCAGCCCCAGATTATAGATGATGGTGATTGTGGAGCAGTTGGTGGAATGAAGATTGGTAGGGGAAACTGAAGTACTCAGAGAAAATCTGCCCCAGTGTCACTTTGTCCATCACAAATCCCACATGACCTGACCTGGGCTTGAACCCGGGCTGCCACGGTGGGAAGCTGGTGACTAAGCACCTGAGCTATGGCACTGCCACCCTACTGAGTAGGTTCCTCCTGAAGACAGACAGAGACAGAATCCAACCTCAAAAACGTTGTGCTTTAAATAAAAAAAATAGCACCTTGGCTAATGTCCAGAAACAATATTTGTATTGAATATTCATATTTGCTGGGCACCGACCTATGACAGATTAACCAGTAATTAATATATATATATATCAGCTGAGCACTTGGTTGTGGCACAAATATTATGTTTGTAGACATTAGCCATCATCCTGTTTTTATCTAAAACACGATGATGGATAATGTCCAGAAACATATTTGTGTGACACATGGTGTTTGTACTGTGCTCTACAAATGTGACAGGAGATGTATGGGGCATACAGGCAAGACATCTTGAGTTGGAATAGGGAACACAAGAATTACCAAAAATAGGATTATATGAAGAAACCTGGATTTACCCAACGTTCATATGTCGAGGGCCATTAGTAGGATTGATTGAAGCTAGGATGGCACAAATAGAACCCAGTATGGTGAAAGGTAAAGTTCTCCTTGTACTTAACTAATTAGGCACTACGCCCTGAAGGCATATGGGGGAGTGGATGTATAGATCCACATTTTCTTGACTTCAGCACTAGTTGGAGGTGAGTGGTCAGCTTCACATCCCTGCTGCCTTATCTGTTCGGATAGAGCTCCCAGTGCCCATTGGATAGGAGGTTGGGTGGATCCCAGAGCCGGTCTGGATGACTAAAGAGAATAGAAAATTCTTGACCCAGTTGGTACTCAAACTCCAACCCCTCGGTCATCCATCCCGTAACCAGTTGCTGTATCGACTGTGCTATCCCAGCTCCAATAATACTTATAGGAATCAGAAAGAAGTTGCATGTGTGACAAATCGGTCAGCCTAGTACAGAGATTTCACCATTATAGATCCCAATTGTCTGCAGTGAGGTCAGCGAGGTTCAGAGCAGCTCAACTTAATACCTGGATATGAGTGGTTGATATGGGTCCATTTCATCTCTTGTCAGTGTACGTCGTAAGGGTCTTAATTTTTTGCTAGTTTATGGCGAAGTGGTATTTATAGTAAAAATAATTTTTTGCTGCTTAAAAATTTTGTCTCCCAGTTTCTTGTTATGGGCATGCAGTAGCGTAGTTGGTTGAGGCACTGTGCTACAAGCCAGAAGGTTGCAGATTTGGGTCCTGATATGAGGTGGATTTTTTCAGTTTACCAAATCCTTCCAGCCACACTATGTCCCTAGGATCAACTGAGCTAACAGGAATCTTCCTGAGGGGGGGGGGAAGGCGGCTGGCATGTAAGCCTGACAACCTTACTACCATCTGTGAGCCAGTTGTCTAGAGAAAATGTGGGAGCCTCAACATCTCACAACCCTATGGACCTTCATTTTATAAGTAAATTTTATGTTTAATTGTTCATTTTTAAATGAAGTGGGAATGCTTTATCTCCTGCAGGTGGTTTCTGTTGGGAAGAGACCTGCACAGACTGAAAGTTACCCTGCATAGATCATGGGCAGTGTAAATAGTTGTGTATTTTTTGTTCACAGTGGCTTCATAAACTAGCTCTGCAAGGTTCTAAATGATTACTAAAATAATGTAAGATTACACTGAATGGCCACGTAGGTCACTAGACCTCACAGCACTTCTCCCATTGGGGGCATCTGAAGTAGGCAATTAACAAACAATGACCAAGGAACATTAGGAAGTTCAAGCAGCAAATGAGTGTTCCAAAGGTAGTGTCAGTACTTCAGATATCATGTGTTTGGCAAATACACACATGTTATGATTTGCACTGCTCTTGGCATGCACACATTAACAGAGGTTTTAGGCCTTTGGGTTGGAATGCTTCAGACCCAATTTACAGTTTCTGACTGGAAAAATGTGGCACTTGTGGTTGCAGGCGACAAGCTTTGCTGTGTGTTCTAGCAGAAAACTGTAATGAACCCATGTACAAGAAACTGGTACAGGCTCTATGCAATGAACACCAGATCCCGCTGATTAAAGTGGACAACAATAAGAAGCTTGGTGAGTGGGCAGGCCTTTGCAAGATTGACAACACAGGCAAGGCTCGGAAAATCGTTGGTTGCTCCTGTGTTGTTGTTAAGGTGAGCTTTGCAGGTTATTACTGTATGCCATAAGGGTAGTTGCATTGTGAGAGTTTGTTTGCCAAGCATTCATATTTTGTTCCAGGATTACGGTGAAGAGACGCAAGCCATTGATGTTCTGAGGGATTACTTGAAACTATCACGAGTACCTTGAAACATTATGTAAAGAACTTGACAATTATAATAAAAAATTTTGTATTTATTCTTGTGTGTTTTCCATTTTCTTGAAGATCTTTCTCATATTTGTTGAAGGGCATATGCCATTGGCCTGTTTCCAACTTCAGGATCCTTGCATCTACCTATGAGTTGTCCAATATTTCACTTCACAGTTTACGATACGCTCTCACCTGCATGGCACTTCTCGAAGCAGTACACCTCACACAAAGCAAAATCACACTTTTTACAATATAAGAGCGTGCTCCTGCTTTTCTTATTTAGCGAAACACACAACGACTTTGTTTCCCTTTGGTTGGCCAGTGTTGTCAATGTTTCACCTCCAGTCGACTCATTTGGGCCCCAGATAACCTTGGCCTCCCTCAGAGAAATGCCACTGACCGTGATATTCACCTTGTGCAATTGAAGAATCATCTTGGGGGAGGGGGGGTTTCTAGCAAAATCGAATAAATTATGTTCGCTGACAAATCGACACTCTCACCTGTTAGTAATACTGCCAGAATAGTGATGCAAAGTAATTATAATACTAGTTGAAAAGAGTGCCAGTCCGACACTGAAACCGAAAGTTGCAGTGGCGAAGATGCCTTTTACTCACAAAGTAATACTGGCTCAGTGGGTTTATACCTCTTCCAAGACACAAAATAAAAACGATGTACAAAGATATATATATGACAGTCTGACACTGACTTTTTAACTGATAAAGAAATATTAGACAATCCAACACTGACTTCCTAACTGATAATTCGTCACTGAAAACCAATCCTTGAATGCGTCAGACTTCCTTGAAGGCTTTGGAAGCACTCATATGCAAGTACCGATGAATATTTCCTCATCAGTTCTCGAAACAAAGCTGGGCTATATTTGGCTGACCAGGTCATAAACAGTAATATCTAAATGTAAATAGCATCAAAACCAGTATCATGATAAACAATTTCATTGTTCAGAGCTAAGGAATGAACCACTGACATGACCTTAGGTAGGTTTGTTTTGGTTTCAAACCCAAGGTCAAACTGTCAGCACTCCCAAAGAGTGCACGTGTCCTGCGTCATATATATAACATTTGGCCAACTCAGGGTGCTGCTTGCGTCATATATATATATATATATATTGTAATGTGTTTCATTACTGAAGACGCCGTAGAGATGGTTAATTGGTTTATTTAACAATCTACAAGTATTGGCTACAATTAATTACAACAATGTTACGGGTTTCCACACTTTACAAACCTTACAACAAATCAGTTCACTCTATCTTCAGTAGGCTACACGTATTCACAGTACGGGAGCTATACAAGTCTCTCTGTCTCACACACTCCCAATTACACAGTTACACACACGTCCAGTTCTTCTTTCCACGACGGCTGCTATATTCCAACTGTACTCACAGGCTGCTGCCTTGAGGACTCTTGATAACACACTCGCTCGACTACTACTGAACTCTGCGATGTCCACATTTCAACTGACTCGTAGCTGCTGTGCAGTTCCCTTATATAGCCGCAGTGGTGCCTGTTGCATGCCACGTCTCAGTAGGAAGCGGTGCCGTGTCACCGTGTTTGCGTATAGCCTAGCAACACTGTTACCTTGC
>NW_019739256.1:141343-153752 GCF_002891405.2 Cryptotermes secundus
AGGAGTGGTGTCCTGCATAGCACAACAAGCAGTAACGAGGGCGCTACGTTACCGCCATGTGCCGCTGGGGAGGTAGGGGTCCTCCGTTGCGCAACATGTCACTATATATATATATAAAACATTCAGCCAGGTTAATAGCACAAACATTAAGTTGCTTTTATATTGCTGTCAGCAGCTTACTCTATATACTGTCAAGTGGTAGAATGATTAATGAATGATGAATTGGAAAAGAAGCGGAAGGAAGCAGTTATCACCTTACTTAAATACAAGCCCAGGATTTAGTACCTGGAAGGGCTTAGGAAAACCATAAACTGCTCACCCTCATTCACGATAGAGGCTTTGGCTCAGTCAACTTAACCTGGTTTTGTGAAAATAAGAAATGGTTCAGATGCTTTTCAGGAGATGACATACATGACTTCACATTCCTAATTTTTCCACAGTCAGTATAGCATTGACCAAGGTTTGATTCCTGCCAGGGGCAAGATTTTTCTCTTCACAGCTTCCAGACCAGCTCTGGGGCCCACCCAGCCTCCTATCCGGTGGGTAGTGGGGGCTGTTCCCCCAGAGGTAAAGTGGCAGGGGAATGAAGCTATCACTCACCTCCACTAGTGCCAAAGTCAAGAATAGCGAGCTATACCCACACTCCCAGACACGTTTTCATGACATGCGTAATTAAGCACAGGGATGACTTCACCTTCACCTTCACCTTTACCTCTACACTGTACATCACCAGACTGAGATGTCTCATAGGGGGGAATTTGCAGAGGAGTAGCAGCTGCCAGGGTGCCGGACGCATGTGCCACGCTATTCTACCACCCGAAACAGAAGAATTCACTGGAAGCTGCGGCTGAATGTTTCTGTTAGGCAGATAGTTGGCATATAGTACTGAGATGCTTAGCATCTTCAAAGACCACCCAATTCTGTAACTTCTAATTTCCTACAGTCAGTGTAAGCAATACATCTCAAAATATAAGGTCCTCAAGATGTTTGCTAAAATATCTTGAGAAAATAATGAACCATTAGAACTAGGCATGTGAAATTTGGTATAAAGATAGCTGATAAACATATATACACATTATGTACATGTATGTATGTAGTATGAAATGACTGTAAATCAGCAGTTAAAAACCTGACAATGGTGCTGTGGTTTGAGGTTGTATCTGACAGATTTAGCAGAGTCTGTATTTAGGTGGTAAGCTCTTCACAAGATGGGATAACAGTAATAATAATAATAATAATAATAATAATAATAAGTCGTGTCTTGAACTCCTTGTCATTGATATCAGTGGTATGTATTTGAAATTAGGCTGGATTGACATTAGTTAATAGCAATCAATCATACATGATTTATTCAAATTTTTAAGTTCCTCTTTGAAGAACACACAATGATGAAAGCCTTGTTAAAAAGGGGTACACAATACAAAGTAAATACATTTTTGTTAATACAATAAAATCAGGATGCAATATACAAGTAAAGGACCTTGTAGACATTAAAATTGGACATTATTCTTGAGACAGTGTAGTACTCACAAAATGCATCTATTTAAGACTTATTTGTATTAGATACAGAACTTGCTGAAAGAGCAGCCACTTCCTTCGCCATCCACATTTAATCACCTGTCTTGTGGTGTGAAGAAACGAGGCCACATGGTGTCTTGTGTTTAGACCAGTCCTTGACTTGACATTCCCTGAAAATCACAACATTACTTAAAACATATAAACTAGGCAAGATTCAGGACAGGAGTTTGTATCAGATTTGAGGTTTTCAGGACAGTGAATGTGTATACTTTTGTGGGCTGTTTCATGATGCTGTTAGTATATTGACTATATAGTGTGAAGTGGTAGGATAAATGATGATTTGGAAGTGGTCATGGCCTGATTAATATATCCCAGCATTTGCCTAGAGGGACTGAGATGGACCATGAGAAATTTGTCAAGACAGCTGGTATCCTGGCTGGGATATGAACAAAGCTCTTCCCAAATATGAGCCTAGAGCATTACCACTACACCAACCCACCTGAGCTGTGAATATTGTCATGCATAACAGGTTGGCGTGACTAATAATTGTAGGTTCTAGATTTGATGATAGGATTCAATGGATGTCTCTATTACAGTTACACTTTATTATAACAGTGCATACACTGAATGGATCTCTCTCTATATTTCTTTTGGTTCTTGGACTCGTCTCTAGTCTTCCAGTCTACTACTCGGCATGACTCACGCCCTCTCAGCCACGACTATCTCACACATAACTAACTCGTCTGGAAAACTGCTCTACATTTTATAACTTTGAGAGAACCAAATAGAGAGCACTGCCTCTGAGAGTTTCACTTTGCATATTCATCTTTTAAGAAGTCATTACCATGGATATGCCTCCAGCAATTCATCCAAATCCACAGTAATGGTGCATTTAGTAAGCTGTTGCCCAGTAACAGATGCTTGTTCTTGTTAGATTATTCTGGATTTCAGCCTCCACGTCACAATAAAGTGTGTCTGGATGAAAGGTATCCAAAATAAAATAATTATATCTCAGAAAGCATTTATTTACATATTTATGAGTTACACCATTACAAAGGAAAACTATCAGAGTTTTTTCTGAGTATATACCTTTCACAGTAAATATCAATGTGGGCTTCCATGGTGGCATGACAAATATCCAAACTGTATTCCACCTCATTCCTCATTACTTGAAGCATGTTTGGTGTTACTGTAGCCACAGTGGCCCTTATGCGGGCTTTCAGGTCTTTTAAGCTCGTTGATCTTAACCTGGTATACAATGTTCTTCACAAAACCCCACAAGAAGAAACGACTGTATTCCACCTCATTCCTCATTACTTGAAGCATTTTTGGTGTTACTGTAGCCACAGTGGCCCTTATGCGGGCTTTCAGGTCTTTTAAGCTCGTTGATCTTAACCTGGTATACAATGTTCTTCACAAAACCCCACAAGAAGAAACCCACTGGGGTTAAATCTGGCGACCTAGGAGGCCAAGCGATTGGTCAACCTCTACCAATTCATATCCCAGCCATCTCTCTGTCCAGGTGATTCCTAACATGGTGGCAAAAATGTGGTGGGGCATGCGCATGAGCCGGGCATAAAAAAGAAACTTTCAGGGTTTTCTTTCCGATGACATAAATGGGATGTGTGTATGACAAATAGTTTCCAAGATATAAATTTTTTATTTTGGATACCTTTCATCCAGACACCCAGTATTTTGATCATCTTGGATGGGATGTTGTATGGTTCGATGGGTTTGTACCAGTGTATGGAAAGAACCTTCCTCTATCTTCAGTCCACCATGAAGATCAGAGAGATGAATCTGGTTCTCACTATTAAACTATTACTTTAAGATCAATTTTAATATTTTATTCCCATCTACCCATAAGTCTAAAGTGGTCCCAGTTGTTTAGGTCTTCTGGAATTTTGTGTGCATTTCTAATCTCCTGTATATGATATGTGCCCTGCCCATCTTATCTCCTTTGATTTGTAATCATAAATGATGAATGGAAATTATGAAGCTTCTCATTATTCAGTTTCCTCCTACCTTCTGCTATTTGCTCCCTCTTAAGTAAAAAATTCTCCTCATTACCCTGTTCTCAGACACCTTCAGCAAATATTCTTCCCTTCGATTAACAGGCCAAGTTTCAGACCCCTTNGACCCCTTTCCCCCCCCCCAAAAAAGCTGTAAAAGTACAGTGCAGTGTATTTTAATGTTCACATTTTTAGGTAGACAGGAAGACAAAATATTCTGACCTATAATGGCTAGCAGTTCCCAGATTTGATCTTGCTAATTTCATCATGAATGCAATTTTTATTTTATACTCTCCAGATAGTTTAAATTTGCATTATTTTTTAAGGATCTGTTGGCTATCCATACCTTGTGCTTTTGTCTTTCATTGTGGTGATAACACATGGACGTACACTTAAGTTTTCTCTGTTAGACTAATTTCCTTACCAGAATCCAGCAGAGAGCTTTTGTGTTTCCCTTTGTTGTATTTATAATAACTATACTATGGACTGAATGACGGAAACTGACACTCAATTCCTGAAAGAAGAGAGATTTTTCTCTTCTTCTTAGTTTCCAGAATGGCTTTGGGGCCACCCAACCTCCTCTCCAATGGGTATGGTTATTAGTGCTTCTGTTAAGAATGTTTGAAGCTGTAATTCAGTTTCCTGTACAGGGCACAGATGTAACTTTACCCTATCCTAATCCTGTAGATATTGACATAGACCAGACACTGATGTGAGTGGTAAACTTAAGGTAGTAGAAGTCTAATAGCAAAAACTATGCACAAAAATAAATCTTTTAATTCTATAATTATAGAATTGCAGTTTCTGCTGGCATCTTCCCAGATGAACATATTAAAGACATGTATCATCTCCCCCCCTTGGCACTACAGCCCCAGTGGGCCTAGGCCTACCTCCATGAACTCCGTTCACTTCGGTTTTTCTAGATCTTACACATACGGTAGGACTCCTTGGGCGAGTGATCAGCTCGTCACAAGGCCTCTACCTGTAGACAAACACAGAAAAATGCACACAAACATCCATGCCCTGAGTAGGATTCGAACCCACGATCCTGACTTCTGAGTGAGCGGAGACAGTGCATGCCTTAGACCGCTTGGCTACCGTGACCGGCAGACATGTATCATCAGTTCTCTCAAATTTTTGTTTGAATTGGTGTTCTTGGGCTTTACCTTCCACAGTATGGAGCTTTGCATTGTGAACATTTCTTAGGTGCAGGCTTTCCACAGGCAACACAAACTGGTGGCCCAAGCACCAGTGCTTCTAGTGTGTCCAGGTCATATGTTTCATTCAAGCTGTGGACAGAAATACCAAGCAACATGGCCTAAATATTATGTATATCACAACTTCATCCATTTAAAGCAACAGTTCATGCAACTTTTCTGTGCATGAGTAAATAAAGTTTGTTTAAAATGAAAAATCTTTTCATCTTGTATTTATAGTAGAAGATAAAATGTAGTTTGAAACAAATTATTTCATCACTGATAAGGAACATGAAGTATCACTTTTGAGACAAAGGGGCTGTGAAGAGAGACACTTACCAAGGTATTAAGTTTGAGCATAATTATATGAAACTTGTATTGTGTGTAAATATTTCCACAGCTTTATGGTATGTTACTTCACATATAAATAATTATCATTAGCGAAACAGCCCTTTTGGGCCATAGCCTTCCTCACAAGATTCTGCCAGATTTGTCTATTCCATTGTGAATTAGACCATCTAGTTTTCACTTCTTTGGATTTCACAACAGTAATTTTTTTACAGAGTAAGGTTATCAGCCTTGTGTTCAACCCCTAACCTAGAGGACCAGGTCTCTGTATTTATGTCCCCCAGTGAGAGAGTGGCCCAGTTATACCCCCAGGCACAGGTTCCCTTTTTGTCACCTATGACTCACAGGGTGGAGGTATTCTAAACCACCTCCACATGGGAAACATATAGACAATACCCTCGTTAAAATTGTCCATTTTGTGATAGGTCTGTGAAGGTGGATCTGTTGTTGGAGTGACTGGGTTATGGATTGTTGATGAAAAATAGGACACTGTATGTTGCTACTAGTTTTACTGCCATGCCTCTGCATTGGGATCTTACCTGTCGTATTGGATTTTTTTTCGAGAAAGTTGAATTTTGAACGTACTGCATTGAAAGTTAAATGCAAGAGAGCACATACAAAACAGTTGACAATTCCTGTATCTCAGTTTTTTTAGTTTTGAGAAGCTACACTTCAGGTTTTTGTGCATTTTAATGACTTCTGTAGAACATCATCATCATCATCATCATCATCATCACTGGCATGACAGCCCTTTGTGAGCCCTGGCCTTTCTCAGGATTCCTTGCCATTCTTCTCTATTCGATGCTACATTCCTCCAATTCTTTACACCCAAAATTCTTATGTCCTGCCACACACATTCTTCCCATCTTAACCTTGGTCTTCCCACTCAACTATTTTCTTCTGGTTTAGTATTAAGCATTTTCTTGATGGTTCTATTCTCGCTGGCATGTATTATGTGTCCAGCCCATTCAAGCCTTTTCACCTTTATAAATCCAATAATGTCTGGTTCATTAAATAGTTTGTATAGCTCATGGTTATACCTCTTCCTCCATATTCCATTTTCTTCCACTGGTCCAAAGATATATCTCAGGATCCTCCTTTCAAATATACTTAACAGTCTTTCATCCGATTTTGACAGTGGCCAGGTCTCAGAGGCATAAGATAGCACTGATCTTATAAGTACTTTATACATCATAGTTTTGGTTTTCCTGGGTATTAGTTGGGATTTCAGGTGTTTCCTAAGGCCATGGAGACATTTATTTGCTGCAAGTGCACGCTTTTTTATTTCATCACTGATGTCATTTTTACAGTTAACTTCTGATCCAAGGTAAGTGAAACTACATACAGCCTCAAATTTATATGAGCCAATTTCAATATATGTAGGTCCATTAGCACAGTCTTTCTTGGTTACCGGCATGTACTTTGTTTTATTTTGGTTAATTTGTAGATTCATCTTTTTTGCTGCTCTTTCCAAATTAAGAAAAGCTTCTTTCATAGATTTTTGTGTTCTACCAATTATATCAATATCATCTGCAAATGCCAAAATTTGAACTGACTTGTAGAATATAGTTCCCCTTGTGTTGATGCCTGCATCTCTAACTACCTTCTCTAATGCTATATTGAACAAAAGGCAGGCTAGGGAATCTCCTTGTCGAACTCCATTTCTAGTTATTATAGGGCTGGACAACATATTCTGAATCTTAATTTGGCATTGGGTCTTTCTCATAGTGGCTCTGACTAAGGCGATTAACTTCCGTGGAATGTGCATCTCTTCCATTGCCAGAAAAAGACTATCTCTATCTATGGAGTCATAGGCTGATCGGAAGTCAATGAAAAGATGATGTGTTTCAATTTGGAATTCATTACACTTTTCAAGGACCTGTCGAATAGTGAAAATCTGATCGTTAGTTGATCTTCCTTGACGAAACCCACATTGGTAATCCCCAATTATGCCTTCCACAAAGGGAGAGAGTCTGTTAAATAGAATGTTGGAAAATATTTTATATGCTATGCACAACAGACTAATTCCTCTATAATTAGAGCATACCATGACATCGCCTTTCTTATGGATAGGGCATACAATACTTAGGTTCCATTCCTCTGGGATTATTTCAGTTATCCATATCTTAACTATTAGCTGATGTAAGTGCTTGGCATATTCTGGGCCTGCAAATTTCACTAATTCTGCCATGATGAGATCCATTCCTGGAGCTTTATTATTTTTCAATTTTTTGATAGCTTGTTCTACTTCTTTTATGGTTGGCGCTGGCTCTTCAGCCTCAAAATTTCCTTGATTCCGGTCTATGGTCATACCTTCCACTTGTTCAGAGGCGTTACTATTTAATAATTCCTCAAAATATTGCGCCCATCTTTCCAGTATTGCTTCATCGCTACTCAATATTGTGCCTTCTTTATCTCTACATAAGGTTCTAGGTTGAAAGTTGTTTCGACTCTTGTTTAGTTTTTGATAAAACGCTCTAATTTCGTTCGAACTTCTTAAATGCTCCAGTTCCGTCAGTTCTTGTTTATCATATTCCCTTTTCATATTTGTATGCAATCTTTTTTCTTTTCTTCTCGCTTCACGGTAGCTACCAGTAGCTATGCTATCACTGGCATAGCTCTCAAACCACACCACCACGATAAGGTGGAGATACCATTGGTGGGATCTGTAGAACATGGTAACATTTATACTGTCACATGTATGAAGTTATTTTAAACAGGGTCTGAATTGGTAATTAGATTTATTAGACATAGATTGTAACTACAAGTATAAGGGATGGGCCTTCTCGGCCCTTGCACCGCAACCTACAGTGATCTATTATGTTTAACTACAAGTAACTGAAGTGCCATTGCTAATTCACACAGTCTGCGGTTCACTACAGCATGTACTAAGTCTTCTCAGTCCACTCTCTCTTCACCAGTCATCTGGTAATGGCCTCCAGTGGTGGACATTCCCCTTCCTCTAGGTTCTTGAACTGGTACCGTGCCTCAGCTACCAGCATCACCGCACCAGTCCTCTAACTAACTCACTCACTTGTCAACCAACTTCCACTCCACTGTACTGCACTAACTACCCCACTCGGTCGGTCAAGTGATGTAGCCTCAGAGTGGATCCATAGAAAACACCACTTCCAGCAGTATTTCCATTGTCACATGCAAGCCACTGCCTAGCAACAGCTCCAGTACTGTTGTGTATGTATGAAGATGTTGCCTAGCAATGGGTCTATATGCTACAATATATGCAGTGGCAACAAAATGCCACTTGGACAGAATTGGTACTAATGCACAAATAAGTTTAACCCATCAAGTGATGGGCTGCTACCTGAGAATGTGTTAAAATGCGCAGTGAAACCATCAGAGAGCAACTCAGTGTAGTTAACATAGTAGGGAGTGTTGGGAAATACAAAAGGCAGTAGACTATCCATGTGGAGGAGATGGAGGCTAATAAGAGTGCCAAAGAGCAGCACAGTGCAAACACTGTGGAACAAGAAATGTCAGAGCTGAAAGGAGGTGGTTAGGTCAGCACTGAGACTCAAAACATCTCCTAAAGGCCTGAAACTTGTCAGTACAGAAGGAAAGATATAAGTAGGAAGCATATTAGGAAATAGGAAAACAGTATATCAAAGATCAGATCCCAGACCTGCACATGGGAAAAAGTGGTACCAGTTGCAACACATCAGAACACAAAAGAATAAAAGCACAATAATGAGAAGAGTTATATGTTTTCACCTTTTCATGATGGCTTTAATGTGGGTTTCTTTTTCACAGAACATTGCTTCTGCTTGCCTGGCTGCTATCTTCTTCCAACGTTTGCTATTCTTCTCAAGTAGTCTTTGTTTGATCTGGCAACAACAAGACACGCAAAACAATTATTTTAAAATTGCAGTTCTCCCCATGTGGATTGGAAGGTGGGTCAAGCATTTCAGAATAACCTGCTGACTCCATCTTCTGTCCTGAATATGGAAGCAGCAAGTTTCTCCAAACTATATGTGGTCATATCCCAGAATACCATAATCTTAACATTCATCACCATCATAGTCTCAAATTTCACAGTGATATTTTGACCTAACAAGTCATGCTCAAACTCAAACTCAAACTCTGACCCATTGGTCACCCAGCCTGTAGCCAGTCGCTGTACTGACTACACTCTCTTGGCTCCTGACACAGTGATATACAAGGTGGTTCAAATATGACCAGGACTGATTTGTGTGTAAACAAGCGGCACTGCGCAACAGCTGTGCAACCTTGAGAGACTGAAGCCACAACCTCCAACCTTTCTCCTTTTCGGGTTAGAACCTGTTCAGTCCTGTCTGGGAGTTGCTAGAGTGATGAGCAAACAGACGGTACTGTGGAGCATGGAACAACGCATTGTGTTCAAATTCCTCAGAGAAAACGTCCTGTCTGCTGAAATTCACCACAGACTCCAACAACAGTATTGGGAAGAGAGTCTCTCACAGACCCATGTGTTTGAGTGGTGTAAGTGCTTCAGAGAGGGCAGAGAGTGTGTGGAGAATGAACTGCATGATTGTCGGCCGCGAACATCCATCACCAAGCCAAACCTTGATCGTGCAGATGCGCTTATTCGTGAGAATAGGCGCATCACTATCAAGGAACTTGGAGCAATGCTGTCAATCAGTGTTGATAGTGTAGAAGACATCGTGAAACCTGCACTATTGCTAGGTGAATACATGGTGGGTACCATGCACTTTGACGGACATATACAGAATGGTGTGCATGAAAGCTGCCAGTTGTCTCCTACAGCAGTTTGAAGATGAAGGTGATGCATTTTTGAAGTTTATAGTGACCACTGATGAAATGTGGGTGCACTACTTCATTCCCGAGTCCCAGCAGTCATCACGCGAGTGGCAGCATACCAGTTTTCCCAAACCCAAGAGAGCGCAAAGGAGCCATTCAGCAGGAAAAGTGATGGCAACATTCTTCTGGGACTGGCAGGGGGTTATCCATGTAGACTTTCTGACAGATGCCAGAACAGTCAATGCAGCTTATTACTCAGACCTCCTGGCAACAGATGTGAAGGAAAAGATCCGATCCAAGCAGAAGACAGGTGGAAGGCAGGTAGCCTTCCTTCAAGACGATGCATGCCCCCATATGGCCAAAACAACAATGGAAACCCTCCAGAAATTGAAATGGAACCTTCTGACACGTCTGCCATATAGTCCTGATTTGGCCCCAAGTGATTTCTACCTGTTCAGAAGGCTCAAATCAGACTTGCAAGGCATGTGGTTTGTGAAAGATGCCGTCATCCAGACTGTTCGGGAGTGGATACGCTGCCAACCACCAGCCTTTTTTGAAAAGGGCATCAGGATGCTTCCAGAACGTTGGAAAAAATGTGTTGACTCTGGAGGGGAGTACATTGAAGACTGACTTGTGCAAGTAAGTGTTGGCAGTTATGGTTTTTAAAAAAAGTCAGTCCCAGTCATATTTGAACCACCTTGTACTAGGTTAAATGCATGACTGCATAAGAATCTAAAACTGTTTCTTTTCCTCCTGAAGGGTGATGTTCAGTGACTTATCGCTCTTTTCTGCAAAACTACAAATTTATGTTCTTCTCTCAAAGAAAGAATAAAATGTCCCCCCAAAATTGAGGATCTTAATTTTCAGTGTTTTGAAAAGCAGGTCCTATGATAACAATTTTCAGCCTCAGTGATAAGCACATCCAAATTTAAATAAAATGAGATCTAGAATTTTAAACAACTTTTAAATATACTGCAAAAGTCACTGATTGCAATTTAGATTTGAAAGTACCTGTGGCACGACTTCTAGCAGTAATGGACGCCGTGTTATAGGAGGGGGATGTGATGAAGCCAACTTTGCCAGCCAGTACTTCAGCTCTACTAGTGGCGACAACTGGTCTAGAAGTGTGTCATGTAGGAAACACTGAAGCTGCAAATGGAAGCCAAAGTATTATGCAATGATTGAACAGAAGAGTAAACACAGTTTTGCAACTTTTCAAAAGTGAGAAATACATACTTAATGGAGTAGACATATTTTCCAGTACCTTCTTGTTTTCATATATATATATTCATTCATCAGTAATCTGTCAAGACGACAGGTCCACAGTCTCTTCCAAAACAGTTCCTCCACTTAATGCGATCTAGAGCTTTCTCCTTCAAATGAGAATATCCTCTTCTGTACCCAAGGTCATCCAGCATCTTCTTACGTCTTCTTCCTCGTCTTCTGGTCACTTCTATCCGCCCCTCTATCTTTCCTTCAGTAACTTCGTTTAGAAGGCAGTTACTGCGTGAGATATCCAATTAGCCTTCTGTTTTCTTATTTCATGTAGGATATTCCCTGCTTACTGACTCTAATTAACACTTCTTCATTTCTCACATAATCGGTCCAACTGATCTTCTCCATCCTTCTCCAACACCAAATTTCAAAGCTTTCCAGGTCTTTCTGATCTACTGCCCTAAGTGTTTCCATTTTGCAGCCCCATACAAAGCCATGCTCCAAATGTGGCATCTAACTAGTTTCTTTCTCAAATTTAAGTCCAATTTGCTGGTAAAAAGATTCTTCTTTTTGCTAAATGCAGCTTTTGCCATGGGAATCCTAGATTTAATTTCAGTACACCTTCCATCATCTGTTAAGAAGCTACCCAAATATTTAAACCATTTCACATTCTCCAGTTGTTTTTGGTCTATCTTTATTGTGACTGGGGTTGGTTGTCTCGAAATTTTCATTACTTTTGCTTTTTCCACATTTCCATTCCATAGCACCTTCCAATTTCGATTAGTCTATCAATCATACCCTGTAGCACAGTTTCTTCCTAAGCCATTAACACAAGGTCATCTGCATATTTCACAGTTTGAATTATTTGACCTCCTAATTTGAAGTCTCCGAGCCCATCCAGAGCTTTACACCCGTCCCCACACGCTTCACTTCAACGCGGTGTATGCCTCGACTAAATTCAGCGGAATGAGTCTTACATCCCAGGGGTACACGGGTGTTGGCTCGCTTACGTCGTTTTTTGGATGCGGGCTTGATCGGTTAACCCCCTAGCACAGGTTCCACAGGAACACCGTCACTACCTGGCTTCTACTCACTAACTCCACTTCCCGGCTTTCACTCACTAACTCCTCGGCTTCTACTCACTGACTGACTTTACCCCCGCTGCTGCTTCCAGAAACCACGTTCTTAGCCATCTCGAACTTTCCACTGGGAGGGCTTCATGACCAAATGCACGGACCCCTTCCGGTCTGCACACCTTCTAGAAGTTTCTCGAAGCTTCGATCCACAGGTCCTCCACCCCCACAGGCACGGACGAAAGAAGGTATACCTACTCCCCCTTGAATGCAATGGACTCACCAACCTCCC
>NW_019739256.1:154661-169786 GCF_002891405.2 Cryptotermes secundus
CTTTTATGTTGTTCCACTGCACTTCAGCATTTCCGCTTTCACCTTCAATTGCACCGAGTTTCTCTTCTAGGGTCTCCTGCATGCTTTGTCTTTGAGCATACAACTTCTCCAAATCCCATCTAGGCCTGTGCTTTTGAAATCTTATAATTTTCTTCAACCTGCTTCCGTTCTTGGCAACCAGTAAGTTGTGGTCAGAGTCAATATCTGCCCCAGGCAGCGTCTTCACATCCTTCACACTGTTTCTGAATCGATGTTTCACAAGGATGTAGTCCAGCTGATGCCTCCTCCAATCCCCAGGTGCCTTCCATGTGTAAATTCTTCTCTTTGGCTTCTTGAACCAAGTGTTGGTGATAATCTGTCCATTTCTTTCACAAAAGTCAATAAGCATTTGACCCCTGTGATTCCATCTTCCTAGTCCATTTGAGCCAACAATATTCTGTATCACATGGTGCAATAAATCAAGTCATCAATCCAAAACCCTTCTATAGTCACTCTGTCACATGGCAATATATTTCATTCACTGAATCAAATCATACAGTTCTTTATTATACTATTGTGGGGTTTCATGTCGTTATCGTTACTTCAGTGACAACCCACTTCTTCGGAACGGTTGTAGGTCCTGAAAATGACCGTTGGTTGCTGAGATGCTTGACCGTTGAAGTAGCGCGGCGCGCGCCGGTAGGAAGGGATATTGGTTGCGGCGTGTGGACTGGCCGCAGTGCGGCAGATGGTGGAGGTTGCTTGATCGCAGCGCGGCAGCTGTTGGAGGAAGTCTGGTCGTCGAGCGCGGTCGCTGGAGCGGAGAGGCAGTAGCTACGCCAGTGGCCCAGTGTGTCGGGAATGACTACTGGCGAATCGAGGCGGCCTAGTTGCCCAGCGAGTCGGGTGTGACCGCCGGACAGCCGTGGCAGTCATGCCTGGCGCAGCAGAGCGCCGATGCCTCCGTAGACCCAGCGCTGGCGACGAAGTGTGCTGGCTGATGTTGACTGATTGTTGACTGATGCTGCCGGGTTGGAGCTGCTCCTTTTTATACCAAATGTGATGGCGGAGCGAAAATTTGCTGAGCGCTGATTGGCTAGCGTACGTAATGATGTGGATGCAGGCTAGCAGCAAGCGCTGTATAAATGCGGACGTTGGAAGCAATTTGATTGGTTAGCGCGCGTTAGGGTGAAAGGTGAGGTGAATAGTGAGCGTTGCAGAAATGCGTGATAATATGTGGGATGTTCCTACACTATATTCATAAAGGTGGGGTGGTAGAGTTATCTGTGTGGTTACTTACTTAATTAAGCATTACACCATGAAAGCATATGGGGGAGTGGAGTATTAGCTCCACCATTCTTGACCTTGGCACTATATGTAGATGAGTGGTCAGTTTTATGCCCCTGCTGCTTTACTGCCTGGGACAGAGGCACCCATATAGGAAGGTGAGTAGGCCCCAGAACTGGTCTGGATGCCATGGATAAGAGAAAAATCTCTTATTCCTGCCAGGAATCAAACCCTGATGGTCCAGCTCATAGCCCAATTACTATACTGGTAAAAGTAAAAATATCCTTGTAAGAGACCATGGAAGCCCATAGGGTTGAGAGACGCTGAGGATCCCACATATTCTAAGACAATCAATTGACAGATGGCAGTGAGGTTGTCATTCTTATGTGCTGGCTGGCTGCCTTTTACCCCCAGAAAGATTCCTGGTACTCATTTCTGTTAGAGGCTGAGTCGACCCCAGGAACATAGCACTGCTGGAAGGTCAATTGAAAAATCCAGTGACCTCATTGGCAATCAAACATACAACCTTCTCTATTCATAGGTTACATATTTCAACACTGAATGTGTCACCAATGGACATGACTGCTTGAATATGCATGACACAAAGTGTACTATACAAGTATATGACATTCATTGGGCCCCCTTATGGCCTAAGTGCCATACAGCTCAGTCTTACCCCATCATACGAATAATAATCAAGAAAAATGAGCAGATCAGACACCAGTTCAGGTCTACCTCAGCTTCAAGCAAATGCCAGGATAATACCTTACTTAGGCCATGACCACTTCCTTCTAGAGCTTTCCCAAGTAATCTGTCATTCAACCATCTGATGCTATACAGTTGATGATATTCAGAGCATTGTAAAATAACTCACACAAAAAAAAGATTCATATATGTTTACATCTTACTGTATTTATGTTATAATTAAATTACATAATGTATCCAGTCTCGTATAGTCTTACCATAATCTATTCACTAATGATGCACAATATACTTACTTACTTACTCATGGAGCTGAGCCCTTCTTGAGGAGCTGCCAATTCTGCAGCTACTCAAGAATTTCCCAGAATTTTATGGAACCCGAAGGTTCATCACCGTGTTCACAAGAGCCCTCCACTTGTCCCTATCCTGAGCCAGATCTATCCAATCCATACCATCCCATCCTATCTCTCTAAGATCCATTCTAATATTGTCCACCCATCTACACCTTGGTCTTCCCTGTGTTCTCTTTCCTTCTGGCTTTCCAACCAATATCCTATATGCATTCCTCGTCTCCCCCATTTGTGCTACATGACCTGCCCACCTCATCCTCCTTGGCTTGATCATTCTAATTATACTTGGAGAAGAGTACAAGTAATGAAGCTCCTCATTATGCAGTATTCTCCAACCTCCTGTCACTTCATCTCTCTTCGGTCCAAATATTCTCCTCAACACCCTGTTCTCAAACACCCTCAGTCTATGTTCCTCCCTTAATGTTAGAGACCAAGTTTCACACCCATATAGAACCACAGGCAAAATTATAGTTTTGTATATTCTAATTTTTATGTTTTTGGACAACAGACAAGAAGACAAAAAGTTCTGGACTGAATGGTAGCAAGCATTACCTGAGTTCAATCGCCTCTTAATTTCCTCCTGAATCAGGTTTCGATCTGTTATCGTTGTTCCCAAATATCTGAACTGTGCCACATTTTCAAAACATCTGTTTCCTATCTTTAATGATTTTTTTATTTTTATTTTATTTTATGATTTTATTATTAATATTTTTGTACTTCTTGGCTACAGTGATGCTCTCCCATTTAAGGTTTCTTTGAGGAGCACAAAACTAAGGAAAATCATAAATGCAGGGAATTTAACACTGAGATTATGGACTTGGATGTTAAAGGAGGGAAAACCCTGAATTGAGGAATATTAAGTGGGAGTTGTACTGCACTTACTGTTCAGAGAAGTACTTAATATAATCAACAGTATATAGTATAATAATTTAAGGCACAATATCTAAAAAATTGAGGGATAGAGTATCTTTACTTTTCCAAAAAAAATAAAAACAGAAAAGATTAGTAGACAAATTTCTTAACAGATGTTTTAAAAAGATGCAACCTTACTCATATTTTACAGTGCTCTTTCATAACACAGAAAGAAATCAGAACTGCAGAGGAATCACTGTCAGAAATATAGGGAAATTTGTTTCATAATTAGCAGTTCATGTTTACTCATAGGAAACTCCCTCTCTGTGTAGTCAATATATAAGCTCAAATTATTCTATTATGCCTCTTGAATTTTGTTTTTCCATTTCAAACTGTATCCTGACCTTAAGAAGCTGATTCTTGTGATACTCGTTGATGTCATAGTGTGCAGGGCAGCGAGGATCCAACAAAAGTTGTCTGAGTGCAAGCCATGTTTGGGCCTCAGCACGAGTTACTTTCATATTATCTTCACCCTTTATCTCCTGCCACTTGCAGTCTGGAACACCAAGGTGAATGTAGGACTGTTCATAGTACCACATCGTAGCATCCTGTTGCACATCACTTATTTGTTCCTGTTAATTATTATTCGTCTCACATGGAACTTGCTTGTTAAAACCTTTAAAAGTTTTAAAGGTTAAAATCTCTTCTACATCACTGGTATATGTAACTGCAGCTATACATGACACAATAGTACGAGTATACTACCCATCACCATGGGACACACGGACAAAGAGATGAGGGCATACCCCAAAAAACTGAACTCATGGACAGAAGGACAGAAGTCTCTTCAGCAATTTTAGTCACCTGAAGATGACCAATATTGGTTTAAACATTTAGTGTGCACACAACAGTGATGAAGAAGAAATTTTAAGTTTCAAAATTTGATTTGTTTCATTTTGGTCCATTACACTAACAATATTATAAAAGTTAAACAGTTCCATCCAGTGTGACTGGTGAAGATTTTCCTTATTTCAGTTCTTCATGCCCTTATATGTTTTGGTCCTTAGAGAGCATCATCAAGAGGGACATCAATACAATTGGTAGCTACCATTACAATATATGTTCTGAGCATTAAAATATACATATAATGTTAATAATATATGATTGGATATAAAATCTAAAGTTTTTGTAACTAGAGCGGATGTCTTGATATATTAAAATTTTTGTAATTGGTTTGTTAAGATTTTGTTAGGATTTATAAACCAAGTAGGTTTGTGTCCTCTTTCTTATTACTTCCCTTTATGGGGGCTGAACATGTGCCGCCTTGTCGTTCTTGAGATGAGGGTTCTTTGATGTCATCCTGTTGGTGTTCGTGGCGCGCTGTGTTGATCAATGAAGCAGATAATACCATATATCCAGGAGTGTCTAGTCTTTACCTGGGGCATGATTGCTTTCTCTGTCAATATTGCAATATACAGGTGTCCCAGGAGGAAAGGTCAATATTCTGGGAGTTCATGGTATTGGTCATTCTAAGCAAAAAAGTGTATATGTACACATCCTATTCCAAACGGTTTCTGAGATAGAGTTGTTTCACTGCACAGTTCCAAAATTGTTGATAAGAAAGAGACATTACCTACTGTTTCTAATACCAGTATTTATTGTTCAAGTGACAAAGTTGGTACAGTTTACCTAGTATTATATATTTCTGAAAATTCCACCATCAACATCAATGGACTTCGCAACTCATGTGAGGACATGTCATGTTGCTCGTCAGTACAGAGTACAGTGTACTGTACAGTGAAACAGCTCTATCTCGGAAATTTTTTGGAATAGGACAGATGTACATGTACACTTTTTTGCTTAGAATGACCGACAATATGACCTCCCAGAATATTGACCTTTCCTCCTGGGACATTTTGTATAGTACAGCAACTAAAACATTAAAGAGAGAACGTTCAAATTACAAAATTACAGTTACAGTTACAATCTGTCTGTGCAATAACAGTACTGTAATAATTGTGCAGTTAGAGTAGTGGTTCCATAACTTGTGTCCCCTCAATGCTCTTCCTTTAACTGGTGAACACCCATCCTTAGTTAATGAGTAATGACATGATAGTAGTTACTAGTGAGTCAAAAACGATGTGAAAGAGAGCATTCAACAAATATTACAAGACACTATACTGAAGTTATGGCCTTGTGGGATGTAAAGCCATGTGGTTTGGAGACAGTCTGACATTTTGGAGGAACATATCACCTTCATCTTTTGGGCTGAAGAGTAGACCAAATAAGAAAACAGAAGAAGCAGCTTAACTCAACCTTGCTTCCTTGGCATGGTTTCCTGTTTATGAAGGAAATATGTTCCTCCAAAATGTTGGGCTCTTTCAAAGCTACATTGCATTAGATTCTAGAAGACCATAATTTAATAGTCAGTGCCGTGGGAACCTCAAATCCAACAGATACTATACTAGTTTAAGAATGGTATGACTGGGTATAACCATATAAAAGAAGAAATATTTCAAAAGGGGATATCCATTGTGCAAAAGAGAATGGCTAACTTCCAGATTACTGTGGATCACTGTGCAAATTTCTTATTGATAACTCTCAATGCTGCCATGAAATCTCAGCTTACGTGCCACAGCAATTCAAATCCATCATCAGCAAATGGTCATTCCATGCTAGAGACATAGCAAATATCTGAAACACTGGACTTATGCTGGTCACCTGGGAAGATTTTATTGCTTTCACTTACTGTGAGAGCTTAAAGTATTACATGTTTGTTCTTGATATATTACTCACCTTCAAACTTGAGAGTTTTACCAGATGGGCCATCTTTAATCCATGGTTTCTGTTCAATGATGTTTGCCAGAAGAAGTGGGATATCATGGTTAACAAACATATGTGATGTTGCACTCAGTGGCAAGCTGTTGATTAACAAATGGTTTTTGTTTTCAGACAATTAAATGACATTATCTTTGAAGTTAAAATGATATTGCATACACTAAAGCCTGGACAGGGGTCTATCTTCTTTTTGCCTCGAGATTCTAGGTAACAATCATCCATCCTGACTGCATCTTCAGCTCACTCAGTTCAGCCCTGAAGATGAAGGCAGGATGTTCCTCTGAAACGTTGGTATCCATGTCCCAGACTAGGTAGTATCACAATCTGAAGTTTAGAATTAATGTTATAGCGAAAGCTAATTTTTGTTGGCCTTTTTAAGCATCTGTTCTGGATCTGTGGTCTTTTCAGCAATCATTTACAAATATTAGGTAGATCTTTATATGCATGCCATGAAGTAATATGGGAGAGTGGAGGTTTAGCTCCACACATTCATAACCTCATCAGCAGATGGAGGTGAGTGGTCAACTTCACATCCCAGCCACTTAACCCCGTGGAAGGAGCCCCCGACACACTGGTTAGGAATAGGTAGACCCTAGAACCAGTCTGAATTATTCTTGCTCCTACCATGAATCAAAACCCCATTCTTCAGTTGTCCAGCTCATATATAGCCTAGTCACTACAGTGACTGAGCTATCTAAACTCTGGGACATATTTGATATTTCCACTAAGTACATGAGTTTTACTACAAACAGCTTCTTTCCTGATTTAAATAATGTTGGAATAATGTTCTATATAAAGTTCTAAATTTTACAGAATCAGAGTTTAATTGTGAATATATGCTTTGAAGATACAAACAACTAGAAGATCAGGTTCATTTCTTATGCCTCGGTTTTCAAAATATGATTATGAGTCAGAAAATACGGAAACTCTTGTGATCCTGAATAACAACCAACTGCATAAATATTAACAGTTCTTTATACGTGGTAGACATATTTGTGTAAGGGATGGAATGAACATAGGTGGTGTGAGTTTAAGTTGGCTGTTTCCTCCCCATTACCTAAATAGAACATCTCCTTTTTGTCAATATCCCTAATAAACCGAGAACACAAGAAGAAGGGAATAAGAGCCAGAATACAAGTGACAACTGGCAGGAGTGAAGGAAAGCTTAGAGAGGGATATACATAGCTGCCAGGAAGTTTTTGGCGCTGTAATGCCATGCGGTTCGAAGACAGCCAAACATTTCTGAGGAACCTGCTTGGCTTACTTCTGCTGGTTTCTTGGTTGTCTTATACTTCAACCCTGAAGACAGAGGTGATATGGATCTCTGAAACATCGGGCTCTCTCTGAACTACACTGCATTACAACCCAAAAGTTGTCATTGTCGTAGTCATTGCTGTGAGAACCTTAAATCCAACTTGAAGTAAAAAAGCATCACTTTAAAGTATGCTTACCTGTCCAGGTGCTGAGCAATGCATCCAATTATGGAAATACATTTTATACCAATGTTGAAGGCAAGTGTCATCTCTTTCTGTCCCAGATCCTGAGAGGCATTCAGAGTCTGTGAAGGCTCAGGAACTTCTCTCTCACTCTGGGCAAGGAGTCTTATGATTGCTGAGGAACAGTAGTCAAGCAATTCAAGGGAATTTTCGCCCAAAGCTTCACAACATTCTGAATGATAGACTAATGTCTCCATAAATTCAATAGCAGTAGCTTCATGGAAAAGCTGAAACATTCATTAGATGATACATACACAGTGAAAGTATGCTATTATCTCCAGAAACTATTGCAACAGATACTTGAATGCAAATCAGATGTTCATATTTTCTCTGGGATGTGACAACACGTAGTCCGATAGATTGGTACCAGTGTTTTAAAGAAAATTCCTGTCGCCACATTCAGTGTAGAGGCTAACCATGCAGAAAGCAGATTTTCCAAAACATTTGTACCTAACTACCAGACTATGTGTCGTGACATCCCAGAAGACCATAACCTTAATACAGTGAAGCCTCATTTCAGTGTTCCTCAGCTCAAGGTTTTTCTTCTTTTAACATTCAATTTCAATGGTGCATAATCAGTAATTGCAGTTTCAATTTTTCTTTCTCTGGGTGTTACTAGGATTTTTTCAAAGCAGGGATAACTAATTAAAAAAAAAAAGAGTACAACTGAAAAGACTCTACTTACAAAGTTATAGTTAAACCATTTAAAACTGTTTTTACTGATAGCCCTATGGTATTGAGGATAGATGAATAATTGTTTAAAATAATTATTTTTCTATTAATATTTGATACATTTTCTTCCTTTTTTCAATTCTGATTCTTTTTTAAAATATCTATAGGGAGGGCTGAGCTCCCCACTCCCCTGCAAAGGTGCCCATGCCCCGAGTTAACATTTTCTTCAGTTAGTACTCAAATCCACTATTCCCAAAAGAAACTTCAAAAGGTAGTTTCACTGTATTCATCACTGTGAGTACATCAAATCTCACAAGTCAGATGTGTCACTGCTCTATTTATTTATTTATTTATTTATTTTTTGGTTATTTAATGACACTGTCGGTACTGAGACTGTCACTGCTGTAGCAAACCTGCTGGAGATTGTGGGTTTTGTGTTAGGGAAGCATTACAGGCAGGCTGAGCATTCCTCTCCAAGAGCAGATCCACACTTAGCATATTCACTGGCATGCTTCTCACCTAGCAGGTTGAACTTTATTGCTTTCCAGTGCCAGTATCATGTGAAAGGCTGTTGTCACTGTGCATGTAAATCATTTTCTCCTATAGATGTAACTTAAATTGAGAAATAGTCTTAAATGTAGCTTGTTGAAGCTCAAAATAATCAAAATAAAACAGCAATGAAAAAAATGTATTCCACTTCTTTTCTTCCATTTGCATTTTGAATGTAGTAAGTTCAATATCAAGTTCTCTTGGAGAAATGGCTGACTCAGCAAGTGAAATCCCAGTACAGGGACATGGCAAGAAATGTGTTAAATTTCTTGAACACAACCTAATATTATAACACTTACTGTGCAGAAAACCCTATACTTACAACCATATATGGAATAAACACACTGTTAGGCTCTGGTGTTATTTTTAGTAGCAGTGGCAAAACCTTTTCTCTCCAAACAGATATACAAATAGCTTCATGAACAAGAATAGGTATCTGAAATATATAAACAATAACTTCATAAGTAACTGGTATGAGATACAAAGAAACTAAACTTGTCATGTAGATGCAATAGAAGTAAAGGCAGAAAGTCCCAGCTTACCATAATATTCTTCTGAACTCATCACATATTTTTGTATATTTATTTATTTATTTAAATAACACATTCATGTGCAAATATTAAATTTCTTAGTACAAATAAATCCGGTACTTACTTTATTATGGGATATCATCATTTCTTTCACGGATTCTTCCCGCAGTTCCCGAGCTTCAAGAATGGCTTGTTGATGTAATTTCTGGAGACGTTCATGGGCATCAAACCAGCTAAAAATATACACTACCTTTTTGAATTTAAAGTATTCAAATAGATTCCAGTTAGTTTCAGAGCCTTTTAGCTGCTGCACCATGTCAACATTCCATCAATTCAGAGAACCTAATTAGGTTCAGCATCACAACCAGAAAGAGGGACACTTATATGTATGTATACATAAATTAGACAAACAATCATGTGTCACTGAATAAGAAGGGAGAAAATCAGATGAAGAGACTANATATGGACTGCCATGAAAACCTCACACATCTGACCACAATTAGATTGCAGCATTATATTTTGTGAAGAGTTCTGTCTTCTGTGACACTGTGACATAAAGCCATGTAGTCTGTTGAAAATCAATTGATGTTTTTTTTTTGGGGGGGGGCATATAACCACCCATATTCTGGGTTGAAAAGTAAGCTATTCAAGAAACAGCATGAAGCATGGTGCTTGCTGCCTGCTTCATGCTGGTTTCTTTTTTAGCTTCTTCTTGAACCCCAAAGATGGAAGCAATTTGTTGTGTCTGCCTAAACATCAGACGACTTTCTCCAGATTACAATGAAAAAGGGAAGGAATAAAAGAAAAGTTCTTACTCATTTGATCCCATTAGAAAGGGCTAAAATCAATGACTGATCCTCTCTTAAATCTGATGACAAAAACAAATCCAGTTTCTGAAATATTTTTGTTTGTTTAAAAAAATCTCAAATTAAGGACAGTACCCATAATAACATTCATGTTTATTGTAATACAATATTGTCAGAAAAATTTAGACTTAGCATAACACTAAACTACTGTAGCAAATCTAGTCTTCAAGGAAGAACTGTGTGAAACTGTGCAGCATCACAACCAGAAAGAGGAACACTTATATGTATGTATACGTAAATTAGACAAACAATCATGTGTCACTGAATAAGAAGGGAGAAAATCAGATGAAGAGACTACAGGTGTCAGTTTCTAAGGGACAGTCTCACGTTTTTAAAATTATAGATTTAGCATGCGTTCTTCAAAATATTTTTCTGTTTTGAGAAATGGGAGTTGCTCTACCAATGGGCCTGACAAGCGTATGTTTGATCTCATCTCCTGTTCACCTGAAGAAGGAAATAGAACCAATAACTGAAATGTAGTTGTGTTAATAAACATGCTGGATAGATAAAGTCCAAGATAAAAGTTATGTGTCACACTGTTGTAAAGAAGCTTTGAAATTAAAAATATGAAGCTTATGTTTCAAATTCAATATGTGGTAATGATCTGGGAGTAGAGGTTTAATTTTATCTCACATATCAATTTCTGAATTTCTGAGCATAGAGTAAGTATTATTATTTATAAAAGGCTTAACAGGGGAAAAGTTTTTATCATGGACAATTTTGTGCCATGGCCTGCCTCAAAAATTTGTGGTAAACTTTTGGAAAAAAGAAAATTAGGTTTAGCAACATGCAGGAAATGGCTCATTATAATTTTAGTGTCACTGGAAGAGTTATTTTCTGGAGCAAAGTTTCTGTTTACAAGTCATCTAAGTATTTTTAAGTTATTCTGTTGTTAATAACACAAGTCATATTTCTTACATAAGTGGCAACACATTTTATACTATCTGAAGGTATAAAGCTGCAACATTTCCATCATAATCAGCATGGAAGTTATTAAAAAACGGAGTTTTTGATGTATATGTGTCCTGTCTCCTGGACTCATTTCAGACCTATACCTATCAGAAGTTGTGGGCCCGCGGTAGCATAGTTGGTGGAGACAGTGTGCAACAAGCAGGAAGGTCACGGGTTCCATTCCCAATGAGGTCACTGGATTTTTCAATTGACTTAATTCTTCCAGCTGCACTATGGGCCTAAGGTCGACTCAGCCTCTAATAGAAATGAGTACCAAGTATCTTCCAAGGGGTAAAAGGTGGCTGGCACATAAGGTTGACAACCTCACCGCCATCTGTGAGCCAATTGTCTAGAAAATGTGGGAGCCTTGACAGCTCACAACCCTATCAGCTTGTATGGCTGGTTACATGGTTGGCTATACCTCTTTACATTTCAGAAGTTTTTTATGCTTACTAGGTATGAGAATGTATTCTTTCATTTCTATCTTTTTTCTGAGGCTAGAAAGTAACAAAGGTGTCGGGAGACCATGTTTGTCTCAAGAAAATGAGAAAGGATTTAACAATGCTGCTGAAGCTGTGTGGAAAGGTATGACATTGTGTACTGCTTCTGAGAATTTTAATGTTCCAAATACAATGCTAAGTAGAATTGCTCAGTGCAGTGGTGTATACACTCTGCACTCAGTTGTGCCATTAATCAAATCTTTTCAGAGGAAAAATAAAATACTTGCAAACTGCATCAGGAATTAATTATGGCCTATATTGATGTAACCCAGCCAACCTGGACCTAAAAGTAGGAGGCCAGGCCCGGCCTGTCACAAGCCAGGACATTTGGGCAGTGATAGAGGAGTAACACCTCTTTAAAAAACCTTGGATCCGCTGGCTCCAGCTGATAGCATCATATGAGGGCCCCTTACCAGGGTTACAGCAAAGACCACAATGATACTCTCAGCAGAGGAGTCCTTTGGCACAGCGAGAGTGGCAACCCATTCTTGCTTGTGGTAATTATGAGAGAACTGCTGCCTTGCAGTGAGGAGGAGGACCTTCAAAGGCTAAGAGTGAATAAGGTCTATTTGAATGCTGTAAGACTTAAATAAATCTTCTCCCTTTTTCACAATTTTCTGCTTCTTCTTTCTAATCAACAGTATAATGACCTAGTGGCTCATGGTACAAGACAAAAATTTAGTTTTGTGCCTGGACCGTAATTACATTTTGTCCTTTTATATAAGAACGCCAATAACAGAAAAATGAATGAAGTGGTTATTATCTTCTCTTTGTTGCAAATATTTTACGTAATTCTGCCAAAGCTTACAATTGCAAAATTAAAATATAAGTGATTTGAAGAAATGAAGGTTCAGTGGAGCTAGTCCCTGTCTCCAGACACAAGAACTAAACACAAGGTTCATATATCCTGGCTTATGTTTTGTTCTGGTGTCTGGATATAAGGACTAGCTCTGTTGAATGGACTCAAATGATTAGGATTTTTATTTGAGGGTGGAGGCAGGATCCAGTTTATGAAATTTTTTAAATAAATAAAAACAAGACGAGGGATGATGTCGAAAGTCAATAATTGTATTAAGAAACATCCTAATTTATTTCAGCACTTCAATACTGACAATTTTGTTTTACTTAATTTTGAATGATTATTTTATATGTATGTATAAGTTCAGCTGTAACTGTTGAAGTTATCCTTCTTCAGAAGTATTCCAATGTTTCATTTCGAGGAAAAATGTTAAAAATATATGAGAAGAAATGTTTAATATTTAAGCACAGACTGCAGATTTCTAGTGATTTTTGCCTATATTTGAGTTTTCTCACTGCCTTTTTTTCGACGTTAGTTGAGAAATTTGTGGGTAGAATTCGATCCTCTAACATATTTTGATTGCATTTGTTTTCTTAAGTCATGTCTGCAGTTAACATAATAAGTGTCACAATTTTCGAGCTGAGAAACAAAATAATTTGTGAAAATTAACTTAGGGATTTTTAAGATGGGTCAATAAATGTACCTTGGTGAACCAAGCTCTGTAATGTCTGAAGGTTCTGTAGTTTTCACATACAATTCAACGACTCCTGGCAGGAGAATATCTTGTACTGCCTGTGTCATTTTTATAATGTGCAAGATCACTACGGTACTTAGTACGAAGATTTACAAATTTGGCGGCGGCCATTTGTAAACACCAGTACAGTTTGAACAAAATATGAACATCACACGACTGAGTTGTATCATTCATTGCTGCGATTTTTTGTAAATCTGCCCTCACACTAGTGCCATCGATGGAATGAAAATTCCCATATGTGACACGTAATTTCTTTTATTTTCAGATTTCTTTTTCGAAACTTCTTTTAATGTGTGAGATGCTGAGGTGAACATTGGGATTGCGGGCTTGTCAGGTGTGACGCCGTGTAATTTGGAAGATTCATTTCGGCGGAACGTGGTATTTCTGTATTGTAGACAGAGAATGAAGGCAACACTTCCTCAGAAATGTTTGGACCCATCCCCTAGTATCTACCTACGGACCAATATTGCTTCACATCTCGAGAGACTATAATCTTTACGTATCGTAGATTTTCTGCAAGCAAAGAGAGCGTTCTAATTGTTCCTCATAATCGGTCTTCATTATGTGCTAAATGCAATGGAATGCTTCTGGACTACAGTACCCTTCGCCAAACTTAATTTCCCTATCACTACCCCACAATAATAATATCATATATACATATAATATATGTAGATTAAAGTACAGAAATTCTGTTAAGAATATTTATCATATTTAGATGGTTTTATGCATAAGATATCTTAAAATTTGCAAATATTGCACACGGAAATAAAGATACATTTAGGATGGGAATAGTAAAAAAAGTTTCATGCTGGAACATTGGCTACGCGTATATCCAGCGGTTGAGTTTAAAATTTGCGTTCTCAAAATATAAGCAACGGTACGTTATGTACGTTATGGGTGCGGTGAAAGTTTGTGTAGTGTGAGGGTGTGATATAAACGTTGATATATTAAATGTATACATTTGGTTTTTGACGAATTAATATAGTGAGTCAAGATTTCGTTTTGATATGGATCCATTCGTACAGGTAACAAGGCTTTGTCCCTACTTTTTAATCACTATATGCTCCGTGTTAGGTTTATATAATCATCATCATCATCATCACCGGCACGACAGCCCTTTGTGAGCCCTGGCCTTCCTCAGGATTGCTCGCCATTCTTCTCCATTCGATGCTACATTCCTCCAGTTCTTTACATCCAAAATTCTTATGTCCTGCCACACATTCTTCCAATCTCAATCTTGGTCTTCCCACTTTCCTATTTCCTTCTGGTTTAGTATTAAGTATTTTCTTAATCGTTCTACACTCGCTGGCACGTATTATGTGTCCAGCCCATTCAAGCCTTTTCACCTTTATAAATCCAATAATGTCTGGTTCATTAAATAGTTTGTATAGCTCATGGTTATACCTCTTCCTCCATATTCCATTTTCTTCCACTGGTCCAGAGATATATCTCAGGATCCTCCTTTCAAATATACTTAACAGTCTTTCTTCCGATCTTGACAGTGGCCAGGTCTCAGAGGCATAAGATAGCACTGATCTTATAAGTACTTTATACATCATAGTTTTGGTTTTCCTGGGTATTAGTTGGGATTTCAGGTGTTTCCTAAGGCCATGGAGACATTTATTTGCCGCAAGTACACGCTTTTCTATTTCATTACTGATGTCATTTTTACAGTTAACTTCTGATCCAAGGTAAGTGGAACTACATACAGCCTCAAATTTATATGAGTCAACTTCAATATATGTAGGTCCATTAGCAGTCTTTCTTGGTTACCGGTATGTACTTTGTTTTAGTTTGGTTTATTTGTAGATGCAACTTTTTCCCTACTCTTTCCAATTTAAGAAAAGCTTCTTTCATAGATTTTTTGTTCTACCAATTATATCAATATCATCTGCAAATGCCAAAATTTGAACTGACTTGTAGAATATAGTTCCCCTTGTGTTGATGCCTGCATCTCTAACTACCTTCTCTAATGCTATATTGAACAAAGTCAGGCTAGG
>NW_019739256.1:169799-169984 GCF_002891405.2 Cryptotermes secundus
GAACTCCATTTCTAGTTATTATAGGGCTGGACAACATATTCTGAATCTTAATTTGGCATTGGGTCTTTCTCATAGCGGCTCTGACTAAGGCGATTAACTTCTGTGGAATGTGCATCTCTTCCATTGCCAGAAGAAGACTGTCTCTATCTATGGGGTCATAGGCTGATCGGAAGTCAATGAAAAGA
>NW_019739257.1:0-1113 GCF_002891405.2 Cryptotermes secundus
TGCATTTTTGGCACCACAAAATGACTTTATTTTATTTTGTCTAAATTGATCAGGAATCAACTAGGGACCGTTTCCTGGAGTTTGTCTTCTTTGCTTAATTTTAATTTGTCCCTGTTTTTAATCAGTCAAGGACTGCACCACGAAGAAATACGTTGAATGGCAGGTGAGTTGTCGTCTTCAGCTCTGGCCACTTCACCACCAGGAAAGGAGCTCGAATACCCATTGGATGGGATGCTGGGTGGGCGCCGCAGCTGGTCTGGACACTGCGAAAGAGAAGCATTCCTTGACCCTGTCGGGAACCGACTAAGTTCTCTTTTCTTCTCTGATTTCTTTTGTCATAAAGTTAAACTTACCCCAAGCACAACTTTTGTCACAAGCATTTTAGATCACTTTTTGGTTGTGGCAACACAACATGGTTATCATCTGGAAAACGTATGAAATGAAAATATTCAAAAGGGAAAATTCATATACATTGATGATAAATTCACGCTGTTCATTAGAATTAAAAGTAACTAACAAGACTTAGATGAAGGAGTCATTATATTAGTTTGTTTCTTTGAGAATATACCTGTCTTTTGTCTGGAATAAAATAAGCTTTCTTTGTTATTTCACGATATTAGCTGAAACTTCAAAGGAATACCAAGCTATGGAATTAAAATCATCATCATCACTGGCACGACAGCCCTTTGTGAGCCCTGGCCTTCCTCAGGATTGCTTGCCATTCTTCTCTATTCGATGCTACATTCCTCCAGTACTTTATACCCAAAATTCTTATGTTCTGCCACACACATTCTTCCCATCTTAACCTTGGTCTTCAGACTCTCCTATTTCCTTCTGGTTTGGTGTTAAGCATTTTCTTGATGGTTCTATTCTCGCTGGCACGTACTATGTGTCCAGCCCATTCAAGCCTTTTCACCTTTATAAATCCAATAATGTCTGGTTCATTAAATAGTTTGTATAGCTCATGGTTATACCTCTTCCTCCATATTCCATTTTCTTCCACTGGTCCAAAGATATATCTCAAGATCCTCCTTTCAAATATACTTAACAGTCTTTCATACGATCTTGACAGTGGCCAGGTCTCAGAGGCATAAGATAGCACTGATCTTATAA
>NW_019739257.1:2049-8362 GCF_002891405.2 Cryptotermes secundus
TTGAAATGGAAAAATGCAGGCCAACTTCCAGCGCTCGTAAGGCCCATCTCGTCTAGAGCCTCCAGCCGACAACTCAATATTATGTGTTAGACCAGATCCCCAAGTCTCCTAAATTCAGTAATTTATATCTTTAAATTGCTGAGTCGGCTATTAACGAAGGAGGGAGTTTAACTCCTCTTTTTGTTCTCAATTCCCAAAGTGATATTCTAATTGGTGGTTGTGGGTGGGCCCATGGTGTCTCATCTCTGCATATTTAATAATATTACCATCTCCAGTGGCCCCATTAGCAGAGCTTCTTACTTATGTGATTACGCATAAATGCTGATCATCCACATTCTTAACCTAGTTGCCTGTCCAGGTGTTGACATACTAATGTAATGGCTGTAAAACACTTTTCCCAAGCCTCGAAACATGTAAGCAATGTCTTTTGATTTTCAGTCTCGAATTTGGATCCACAACATTTCCTAAGGCCACGGAGACATTTATTTGCAAGTACACGCTTTCTTATGTCATCAGAGATATCATTTTTACAGTTAACTTCTGATCCAAGGTAAGTGAAACTACATACAACCTCAAATTTATATGAGCCAATTTCAATATATGTAGGTCCATTAGCACGGTCTTTCTTGATTACTGGCATGTACATTGTTTTATTTTGGTTAATTTGTAGATTCATCTTTTTAGCTGCTCTTTCCAAATTAAGGAAAGCTTCTTTCATAGATTTTTGTGTTCTACCAATTATATCAATATCATCTGCAAATGCCAAAATTTGAACTGACTTGTAGAATATAGTTTGTGTTGATGCCTGCATCTCTAACTACCTTCCCTAATGCTATATTGAACAAAAGGCAGGCTAGGGAATCCCCTTGTTGAACTTCATTTCTAGTTATTATAGGGCTGGAAAACATATTCTGAATCTTAATTTGGCATGGTGGCTCTGACTAAGGTGATTAACTTCCATGGAATGTGCATCTCTTCCACTGCCAGAAAAAGACTATCTCTATCAATGGAGTCATAGGCTGATCGGAAGTCAATGAAAAGATGATGTGTTTCAATTTGGAATTCATTACACTTTTCAAGGACCTGTCAACTAGCGAAAATCTGATCGTTAGTTGATCTTCCTTGATGAAACCCACATTGGTAATCCCCAATTATGCCTTCCACAAAGGGAGAGAGTCTGTTAAATAGAATGTTGGAAAATATTTTATATGCTATGCACAACAGACTAATTCCTCTATAATTAGAGCATACCATGACATCGCCTTTCTTATGGATAGGGCATACAATACTTAGGTTCCATTCCTCTGGGATTATTTCAGTTATCCATATCTTAACTATTAGCTGATGTAAGTGCTTGGCATATTCTGGGCCTGCAAATTTCACTAATTCTGCTGTGATGAGATCCATTCCTGGAGCTTTATTATTTTTCAATTTTTTGATCGCTTGTTCTACTTCTCTTATGGTTGGAGCTGGCTCTTCAGCCTCAAAATTTCCTTGAGTCTGGTCTATGATCATACCTTCCACTTGTTCAGAGGCGTTACTATTTAATAATTCCTCAAGATATTGCGCCCATCTTTCCAGCATTGCTTCATTGCTACTCAATATTGTGCCTTCTTTATCTCTACATAAGGTTGTTCTAGGCTGAAAGTCCTTTCGACTCTTGTTAATTTTTGATAAAACGCTCTAATTTCGTTTGAACTTCTTAAATGCTCCAGTTCAATCAGTTCTTGTTTATCACATTCCCTTTTCTTCTTTTTATGCAATTTTTTTCTTTTCTTCTCGCTTCACGGTATTCTTCCACGGCCCCTCAAGTATGGTTCCTTTGCTGCATTCTCTTATATGCCTGGTTTTTTTTTATTTCTCACTTGCTCACACTCTCCATCAAACCAATTCTTATACTTTATCCTTTCCATTCTTCCTAAGACTGCACCAGCAGCATTTATAATAATATCTCTGAGGTCCCTCCAAACTTCACTGACATCCTCACTATCAGAGAGACCTGCCAGGCATTCACCAATTAATCCAGAGTGAGTATTTGATACTGCACCTGCAAATAAATTTCATATTATCCTTGGGAAGTGGCCTGAATAATTACATATAAACCATACATGGATGTGTTTAATTTACATGATGTGGCACAAAATATTATGTAATGAGAGACATGATATGGCCTGTAATTTTAAATCTTGGACATTGAGATACTTTGTAAGCATGGATATATCCGGTATGTTCTCTTTTTTCTTTTTGGTGGGGTTCGGGGTAAGAATAGTAAGTAACTACTTTGCCCCCCAGAGTTTGCCTGCAAAAGAGGTTTACTACCTGAACTTCCATTCTTCAGAGATATTAAAAAATCGGAATATCCGTAGAAATCAGTATGAATAACTCAGTGTCAGTGTGATGGAAGAACTAGCAGGAGGTACGTATGTTTCGTGTGGAGCTACCAGACATACCAGATACATATGAGTATACCTTTGGTTGGCAGTGTTGCTTTCATATCTTTACCTAATATGCATGTGGCTTCCATTGTCATAAGGAAGTACAAAAAACACATTATAGACTTGAAGTGATATTTTTCACATAATGATGTATCATGTAAGAGAAAATGATGAAGATGTCTGAATTTGTAATGGAAATACGATGACTGTACTAAAGCATTTCACATACATATTTGCCTCTACCTGTTCCCTGTTATAATTAAGATAATTAAGTATTTAGCATTGTTATGTTTTAGTTGAGCTCCATTGTATATTTCTGGGAAGTATGAATCTATTTCTTTGTCCTTCAGGCCACATTTTGGAAATCAAGTAAACCTAGGAAAGTGCTGCTTTCGGTGGCACTGTGTCACCCTTATATGAAATGAGTGACTAAGAGATTTCTGACTGCATGAACAGACAAAATACTCAGTGTTGTTGTAGCAAGCGCACAATCTGGGACTTCCCTTCTCGTCACTTGTTAACCGAGTCATTTTTTTACAATTTGTTTTGCTCGTTATGCGAATTACTTGTTATCGGAGGTGCTCATTAAGCGAGGTTCCACATTATCAGCATATGGCATTATTTGCGATTGTTTATACGCTACTGTGTTCCTTGTGTCTACATTACATTTCCTCACTATATATTCCAATAGCAAGTTAAATAGTGATGGTGCCAAACTATCTCCCTGTTTTAATCCTTGATTTGTCTTAAAGCATTCCGTTAACTTGTTCTGGATTTTAACTCGATTGATTGTTTCTGTCATGGTTAAGTTAATTATTCTACTTAGTTTTTGTTGGAATACCAAAAGTGGACACAATCATCCTAATTTCTTCATTATTATTGTATCATATGCTTGTTTAAAATCTATGAAGCATAGGTAAATATCTATTAAATTCCCAGCATTTCTCTGTTATTTGTCTCAGGGTGAATAAATTGTCTATTGTTGACCTATTTGGTAGAAATCCTGATTGATATTCTCCTATTATTTTTTCTATATATGGATCCAGTCTCTTTTTAAGTATCCTTGTTAAAATTTTATATGCTGTCGGTAGTAATGATATAGCTCTATAGTTACTGCATGTTAAAATATCCCCTTTTTTAAATATGGGACAAATAATGCTCTTTCCCAATCTTCTGGTATCTTTTATTCTTCCCACACTTTATTTATAATTCTGTGGAGTACTGTTATTCTTTCTTGTCCTCCTGCCTTCAATAATTCTGCTGGTATGTTATCTCCTTGTTCCTTTAATGCTTCTTCCACTTCTTCCTTTGTTGGGAGCTCTTATTATCTCTTCCTCTTCCCCTTCTCCATCGTCTGTATTTTCTTCTTCATTGTCCTCATTATCTTCCATATTCTGATTTTGATTTAGTGATAGTTCAAAATATTCTTTCCATGTATTCATAATCTCTGTTCTATTATTTATTAGAAGCCCTTTTTTGTCTCAGATAAATTCTGTTTTTGGTTTGAAACCTTCCTTCATATATTTGATTCGACCAAAGGCATTTTTGTTTTGTTATTTTTGAAATGTTCTTCCATTTGCAGTAATTGCTCATTTAGAAAGGCCCGTTCCTTTTTCTGGCAAATTCTTGTCTGCTTTCCTTCTTGCTTCTTTATAAGCCTCATTTCTTGCTCTTGTTGGTCTTTCCATATAATCCATATATTTCTTATTCTTAAGGTTTATACTCTCCCTACATTCCTCGTCGAACCATACTCTATTATCCTGTTTCTCTTGACATCCCAGAGTCCTTTTGGCTTCTGTAATTATTGCGGTTTTAAAATCTACCAATATCCCTTCTGCTGTTACTTCTTTATTTGTTCCATTGTCATTAATTTCTTTAATTTTATTTTGAAATACTTCCCTCTTATCACCCTCCGTAATTTTGTCAATATTACATTTCTTACATTTCTCATACTGCTTAGATCTTTGACAACTTATTTTACATCTATATTTAACCTGTACTAAGTAATGATCACTATCACAGTTGGCCCCTCTTAATGTTCTTACATCCAGGATATTCATCGCAAATGGCTTCTCTATGAGGACATGATCTATCTGATTGAAGTTTACCCCATCCGGTGCTGCCCATGTTCTTTTATGTACGAAGGGGGACCCAAAAATAACCGGAAACGACCTGTTGCGCGTGCATGCTTTGTAGTTACGAGTTGTGCTGCTAAGTGGTGTTAGCTGGGGGTCTCAAGCGACTGGTAGTGAGCTGGCGTCAGTCTGAGTTAAGTGGTTTGTCTGTGGTGCTCTGTTGTGTGCGTTCCTGTTTCAACCCTTTGGCGATTAGTGAGATGGCCTACCAGAAGGAACAAAGAGTGTGCGTGAAATTTTGCTTTCTGTTAGGGAAAACTGCACTTCACTCTTCAAGTCGCGGCAAACATTCACGCGGTTTTCTCTTTGGTCATCTCCGAGCAAGCGAGGAACAAATTTTGCAGACACCCGTCTCATGTGCAAACCTTCGGTTAAAATTCGCTGGACCATGCTCCATGAGATGTTCGTTTCCTCAGAAAGTTGGTCAATGGTCTTTCGACGATCTTCATCAATTTCACGCACACTCTTTGTTCCTTCTGGTCGGCCATCTCACTAATCGCCAAAGGGTTGAAACAGGATCGCACACAACAGAGCACCACAGACAAACCACTTAACTCAGACTGACGCCAGCTCACTAACAGTCGCGGGAGACCCCCAGCTAACACCACCTAGCAGCACAACTCGTATCTACAAAGCATGCGCGCGCAACAGGTCGTTTCCGGTTATTTTTGTGTCCCCCCTCATATATTTTTCTGTGGAAAGTATGTAGACCTGATGATTAATGTCTCTTCCATTTGTTGATAGAAACAGTCTTTCACCTCCTCTTCTTTTTCTTCTGTAGGTTGCGTGTACGTTCATCAATGTCATATTGAAAAATTTTGTTCTAATTCTCAAAGTGCAAATTCTTTTACTTATTGTTTTAAAGTCTATTATTGCGCTTTTAAATTCTCGTTCTATTACAAAGGCTACACCATATTCCTTATTGTCTTCTGCTTTACCACTGTAACATACAGTATGTGTCTTTAAGTCCATGATTCCTTTACCCAGTCATCTAATTTCCTGAATGGCTGTGATTTTCATATTGCTTATCTATCTGTTCTAGTACTGATTTCATGGCACCTGTTTTTTCTTTTATCAAAATAGAAGTCATCGTATGTTTGACTTTTTATCCATTTTATTTTGTGTTTTTCTACATACTATTTAGCAGCTTTTTTCTCTCAAAATTAAAGTATCACAATAATAGGCCAACAATATAAATTAGTTTTAACACTTGCAGCTAACCAAAATATGTATTGAAATGAAACAATATTTAACTAACAGGTGTTTAATTTTTTCTGAAAAGAAAATCAAGCATTTAAATATCAAAGTTCAGTGTGATGGATGGGCCTGCTTTTGAGAACAAGGTTTATCAAAACGTGGTGTAATATCAGAAATGGCCACTCTAACTTCTTTAGCAATGTTTAGCCTTGAACGATACTTTGACTTTATAGCTGCCAAAGCAGAAAAGCCTGTCTTGCATAAGTAAGTTGTTGCGAAAGGCATCAGTATCTTCAATGCCTTTTGGCTCAAAGTTGGGAATTCCTTGCCAATATGTATACAGAACTCCATCAAAGACAAGTTCTTAAATTTACTTTTTAATGAAGTATCACTAGTGAGATCGATGAGTTGTTCTTGCTCATTTACCTTCAGAGATGATGACCCAGGAGCATTTTTGAATGGATTTTTAATCCAATTGAATTTATCAAAATCATTGCAAGAGTATTTTTCGAAATGAACTTTCAACATTATGAGATGATCAAGTAG
>NW_019739257.1:9914-11549 GCF_002891405.2 Cryptotermes secundus
CTAGCGTGTCACTTTCCATACTGTTTCTCCAGAGCTCTAATTTTCTCATGAATGCCTTCACTTTGTCATTCCAAGAAAGTACAGTTGCCCCATTCCCAGGAAGTGAAGTGTTGAGGATATTTAGTTTCTCAAATATATCTGTGAGGTAAGCCATTTTCAATTAAAAATCCTTGTTGCTGAAACTGTCTGCCAGTGGTTGATTTACCCCATTTAAAAAACAGAACACCTCATGCCTCAGTTTAAACATTCTCTTTAATACCTTGCCTGTTGAAAGCCATCGAGCATCACTAAAAAACAACAGAGCAGTGTGTTCAGCACCCATTTCCTCACACAGCATTTTAAAAAGTCTAGACTTCAGAGGATGCAGCTGCTGCCGAACTATCAACGCTGTCTCTGGCATACGCGTTTTATAATTGCCGGTAAAGAGAATAATTATTAGTTACTTTGAAATTCATAATAAGTAAAGCCTGTACTTATCAAAAGTTTTTCTATATGTATTTTTATTTTTTATTACTTTTCTAACTGATTTATGTCAGTTTTAATTTGTATCTGTAGGAAAGTATGCTGTGCCCCCTTTTCAAGCCCTTCACGCCCCCTCTGGGAGTCAGGCCCCACAGTTTGAAAACCACCGTGTTACTGGAACAATCTCTAAATAACTCTGCAAAATTAATTAGACACAAAAATTAGTGTGAATCTTATTTTGGCTTAAAAGTTTAAGTGAAAGTGTAATCACTTCTAAGTGCTGTGCTAAAAAAGCAGTTGCTAAATAACTAGCCAGGGATCCATTCGCAAACTTTTGAGTGATTTCAAGTTGGTTTAAGGGATTATGGACAAGTGCTGTTACCTGTATATCAAGAACTGCTCGTTAAAACAGTGTGTGGTAGTGCCTAGCTATAAACGCTCTTATCTTTCCCGCTAGTGCGATGCCCATATGCATCCTGAGGCAGAATCTCATCGCTCTTGTGCGAATGCAGTACCTATCACCTGTAGTTTCCGGTTAATCCCCCCTTTTTCCTGAAAAGTAAACCTTTATAGTAAGCTTACTGGCATCCAGCATTAATGTAACCCATATCCCGTAAACATCAAATATCCACAACACCAACAAAAAAGGACAAGAAGGACACAGCAGCAACCTGCAAATTCAGAGTAACAACAGGTGAGAGGGAACGGCTAGAGGAGCAGCTGCAACCGCAACCAAGGGGCCAAAAGGACGGTAAGAGAGGAGACAGCACCAAAGTAAGGGCTGGACGGTTATAGTAGGAAGTAAAAGAGAAGTAAATTAAAAGCAAACCTAACTTAACCTTTCACTGAACTTGGATTTTTTGGAAAAATATAAAGCTGTATTTAAATATGCTAAAAATATTTTTTACTTGCTGCCCCAGCTAGTGAAGATGGAGGCAGCATGTTCCTCAGGACCATTGATACCTTATAAATCACACTACATGTGACATCCCAGATGACTGCCATTTTAGTGAGGAATGTTTGAATGTTACAAGAAGTTTGGTGTTGTCAATTGTGTTACACAACTAAAACAGAATATAATGTGACATGTTGACCCCTACCTCCCCAGCGGTACGTGGCGGTAACGTAACGCTCGCGTTACTACGGTAATAGGCGAGTTCCCGCCCCGCCACT
>NW_019739257.1:13833-24144 GCF_002891405.2 Cryptotermes secundus
CGTAGTAACGCGAGCGTTACGTTACCGCCACGTACCGCTGGGGAGGTAGGGGTCAACATGTCACACTGCTCCCTCCTTAAGGCTGTTCGTCCCGAATAGCCTAACGGTGCATCCCCGTTCCTTTTCCTCGATGGCTGTTCTTGCAGCATCTCCTGTTGTTGCGGCTACTCTTCTTGCAGCGACTATTCTTCGTCCGGTACAATAATTTATTAATGAAAATTGTTTGTTGAAGGAAAAGTTTGGCACTGTTTTAGGCTATGAAACCAGGAATATTCTATTTATATATGGTTTATTTAATAATACTGTCAATAGCTCAGACTTCTCGGTATTAAATTGCAGGATGATTATTGAATAATGAGTTGGACAGGATACAGAAGGATGAGTTTTTTCTCTTTGAGTCACTATCCTGGCATTTGCCTAGAGGGACTGAGGAAGGTATGAAAAATGTAATCAGTGTACAATCAGAGGGCTAGTATATATAGGGAAGTCATAACATTTTAATTATCACCCTGAAGAAATGGAGACACAGGTGCAAGAAATTGTATATGAGTTAGTCCTCTACATATGCCCCCTGCAAGGCCACACATTTTCCCCAACAATGCATTAGCTGCTGGATACCTTGATCATAGAAGGTCTGATTTTGACAGTTAGGAAGTCCTCCACTGCAGAAATGACATCATTGTCATGGAATCGCTTACCACGAAGAGGTTTCTTTAGCCGTGGAAAGAGGAAGAAGTCGCTTGGTGCCAGGTTTGGTGAATATGGTGGCTGGGGGAGAATTTCATATCCCAAACTGGCAGCAAGTGTCATCATAATATGAGCAACATGAGCCGGTGCGTTGTTGTGAAGAAGTCACACACCTTTTCCCAGCCTTCCATGTCGTTTTTTCTTGATTTCCTCCCATACATTTCTTAGAAGGTTCCAGTAGTACTCGCCAGTGATGGTGACCCCCTTTTGCATGTAGTTGGTCATGATGACACCCTGCCAATTCCACAATGCACTCAAGATCACCTTTCCTGATGATGGCTGGGATTTGGTCTTCTTTGGTGGTGGTGAGTCTGCATGTTTCCTCTGCTTGCTCATTTCCTTTGTTTCAGGGTCATAACGACAGACCCTACATTCATCCATCATGATCAGGTGGTCGAAAAATTCCACCCTTTTGTCCTGACACAATTGCAAATTTTCTTTGCCACATCCACCCATTGCTGTTTTTGAAATGGTGTCAACAAATGTTGCACCCAACACACAGTGACCTTTGTCATGTGTAAGTCGTCATGGATGATGCTGAAAACCGACCCATGCTAATGAACCATAGCTTCGATAGTTATGCGCCTATCAGATAGGATCAAAGCTTTCCACCTGTGCCACAATTCCCAGTTCCTCAGTGAGAGATGGTCTTCCACTTCAGGGTTCTTCTTTGAGGTTTGTCTGTCCACAATGAAAGCGCCTCTTCCACCTGACCACTGTGTCATATGATGGTACACCTTCCTGATACACAGTGGTCATCTGGTCGTGGGTCTCCCTTGCAGACTTCCCTTGTAAATGCAAGAACCATATCACAGTGCGAGCCTCCACTTTCTCAAATGATGTCGCCATTTTGCTTCTGCCCCTTCCGGTGGCTCCCTCTGTCCACTAGACACAGGAAAATTTGACTGTTCAGCAAGCTCAGGAATTGTACTATCTCCTATATAGAACGATATTTTGGAATTATGATTTTCTCTTAGCCACCGTTGTAAGGCAAAGCCAACACTAAAAAGAAAACATTTAACATGTACGATGGACACAGGTTGTCACAAGAGAATTTCTACCATTATGAATTTGGAGTAAATTGAAATACTAATGTAACTGAAGTAAGTTTTGTTGTTAAAAATAACAGACAATATCAGTTAAAATTAATTAAAAATCTTGATGCATAAATACTTGAACACAACAGTGGTTGTATTTTCTTATTGTTGAAGTGTAAAATATTTTAGTCTGCTGTCAATTTCCAATGGTATAAATCCCCTTTTGACAACCTGTATTCAACATACGTGTAAAGTTTTTACTTTGCAATGTTGGCAATCTTGTGATGATGGCCAGTAGTTGCTGAAATATATTAAGGTTTTCTTTTATTTTATTTTAAAATGTTGCACTTGATGTACCTTGTCTGAATATATTGTTTATGATTCTGCATTCCCCTTTGCCTCTATTGTTTATATCGCACAGATACAAAAAAATGCTGTTGCTATGTTAATTGCATTCCATAGCATTAGAAATTATTTCTTTCATATTTCATTAAAGGTTCACCACACTGAAAAAATATTTCATGTTGTGTATGAATCTTTTGTACATTGGGCCGTTGTTGAGAAAATCTATAATGTTTGAGACTTTTTATTCTTATAGAGCTGAAAATGAACGCCATGGTCTTTTGCAATTATTGCTGTGTATTATTCAGGCCTTGCTTTAGGTTCTGGGGCTCTAAGCATGGGAATCAGGTTTTGTGTTATCTTAAAAAAAATACATTTCGCAAATATCGTAAAAGAAAAAATGAAAATTTCACATTGCATTCAGTAGACCATGAATGTGTGATACCAGTGGTATCAGCCTTCGGGATGCATAGGAACTATATACTGGTAACTCAGAATTCTGGTTTCCCTCCTAGAATTCTTTTGAGACACATGCTCTAATAATTTGTCAGGTATTTATCTCTTTTTGCGGTAGGAATTTCAATGTGTTTATGACATCTCATTAAGCAACCTTCCATGTTACTGATAGACATACAAGAGACTGTTCATAGTGGATGAGAGGTTTTGTCACACTCAGCCCCTCTTAGGGCGATGACACACAGAGCGGTGTTTGCCAACTTGGCACATAGTTTTATTGCATCAGATGGGATAAAGCAGACAAGGCGGTGCTCGCCGACAGGTGGCAGATTTGCCAACTCGGCCTGTTGTCTGCAGGTGGTGCAGTGAACGGTTTGAAGACTTGCTCCATAGATTGAATACATTCTCAGCAGTTTCTGACGCAGCCGCCAAGTCAGTGTGCAGCATCGTGTGTCTTGTCACAAGGCTGTGGCCGAGTTGGCGAAAACCGCTCCATGTGTCATCACCCTTATAATCCCCCCCCCTCTCTCTCTCCCCATATTATCTTTCTTTTGTGTACTGTAGAAATGTTTTAATCCACTTGTTGAGTTGAGAAAGCACATTGCAGAAGAAAATAAAAACTTTCCTTTGCCACCATCATGTTTCATATCATGACATAATACAAATGATGCTAAACAGATCTTCATGCAGTATGTATATAGACATAATGAATGATGCACTTTTGCTTCACCTGTGTTCACCTGCACACTTGTTCAGAACCTCTGCTATTGAAAGTTGTTGAAAGTTCATACCATGCTTACCAGTTGCTTTCCTCAGAAGCTGAGAAAAATTAGTTCTGCTTCCATTGAAAATTGGCCTTCCCTGGTGTTAACTTTTATGATGGGGTACCCAAAAGAAACGAAACTATTTTTCTTTGTGGGCAGAGCTTTTGTAGTACCGCGTTTTGCCGCTATGAGCGCATAGAGCTAACATTCCTGAGTCGATAAGCCTACTACCGTTGCTTCAGAAGGTAAGGACTAGTTTCGGCAGAGTTTATATTGACAACTGTTTTCTGTGATCGTCGTTTTTGCAATGGCTGATTTTCGTGAACAGCGTGCGGCGGTGAAATTCTGCTTTTTGCCCGGGAAAAGTGGAACAGAAACTCTTGAAATGTTAAAAACGGCATACAAGGACGATGCTATGGGGAAAACTCAAGTGTTTGAGTGATTTTCCCGTTTCAAAAATGGTGAAATGTCAATTGATGAAAACCCTCTTTTCTGGTCGTCCTTCCACGGCCCGAACACATGAAAATGTTGAAAAAATTCGTGAAATCATCAAGGAAGATCGACGACGGACCATTGAAGAAATTGTGGAGCTGTCGGGAGTGACTTGGAGCTCAGTTCAGCGAATTTTGACAGAAGATTTGGGAATGAAAAGGGTGGCTGCGAAATTCGTGCCAAGACTGCTGACTGCTGAACAAAAACAAGGTCACGTGGAAGCATGCTGTGCTTTGAAAGAAGAGTCCCGAAATGATCAAAACTTTTTTTGTTTCCTCGAATGAAAAGTGACATGAAAGGAAAGCGTTTTGCTGATGTTGCTGAGGTGAAGGAAAAAACGACGGAGGCGCTGTAAAGCATCTCAAAAGATTTATTCAGACAATGTTTTGAAAAATGGAATAAAAGACTAGACAAGTGTATTAGTGTAAGTGGAGAGTACTTTTTGAAGGGGATTGAAGGTTTGTGCTTAAAATTTGAATAAATAAGTTTAAAAAAAATAAGTTCGGTTTCTTTTGGGTACCCCCTCGTAGATTATTCAACCAAGAGAGCACAGTTTGATGGAATAACTAAACAGGTTGCTGCAGTGGTAATGCTCTAGACTTATATTAGGGAAGTACTTGGTTTGAATGTCAGCCAGGACACAAACCATCCTGAGTATCTTGTGGTTTTCTTCTGACCTTCCAGACAAAGTCAAGGATGGTACCTAGATCAGGCCATGATACTTTCTTCCAGACACTTTCCAATTAATTATTCACCAATCATCATTCGATTTGATGCAATATGGTCTGATATTCTGGCAGTGCTATAACATAAAACACAGAGAAATCAAAGGAATACTCTTACCCACTCTGATGCTTTCTTTCTATGTAGGCTTCTGTAAGTTTGAACTTACTGTTTTAGTAATTGTCCTGGTAGAAATGGTGTCATAATTGTCACAGGAAGCCACTGTTCAGTACTATATCAATGTTTTTTCCCTGGTTTTAGAACTGTGCTTTCTGGAAATCAAATGGCTTTTGCTGATAATTACCTCCATAAAATTGGGGTTATAAAATGTTCCAAGTGCTCAGTCAGATTGTGGCTGTCTCAGAATGTGAAGGGTTATATAGAAGATGATGACCACATTTAGAAAGAGTGGTATGACCTGAGTCATCTGATGATTCTTTAATGACGTTTCATTGTCTTCTTTAAATGGACCTTCTGATGGACTTAATCCAGGTGTAGAATCAATATCAGGATCACTGTTATTCATAATTTCTGCATTTTTTCTTTTGTTTGTTCTTGTAATCTTTTCAGTTCCACACCTGTTCTTGGTAGAACCCACAAACACATGCAAAGGTATATTGTGCTTCAGAGATCACCTTTGATCTCCTGTAACTGTCATGTCTCACATATTAGTTGCATCATTTTCTCATAGACTACAGAAAAGTGCACCATAAATATAATGATAAACAGAAAATAAAAGGGAAAACAAATTACCAGGCTGTTTGTAATGCCTAGTAATCTAAGTGATGCATCCATAAACATCCATTCACAAGTTATGTGATCTAACATGATTTTATTCAGATCAAATACAGATGTGAACTAAAGTGACTTAGGGCAACACTGGAAAGATTGAAATTTTGCAGATAACACAACTTAAGTCAATTTTTGCAATGACTGTATTAATTATTACTTATTGGTCATGTTACTGTTCACTAAACAGGGAGAACTAATATCTCTCCAATAGAAGAAAGCTTTTCTGCTCAGTAGTAATAACAAAACAAAGCAGAAAATTGGAACAAAATGAGATGTAAAATCTACTGCAAATCGTTATGAAATATCAATGATATATACTACTGAAGAGAATTAATAATACATAAATGAAAGAGGAAGATATGATCAATAACTAAGACAAAGATTCTCAAATTCTGTGATACATTGACCCTCTAACATAATACATAAATTTATATGACTCTCCATGATGTACAGTGACTGCAGAAATATGATGAACTTTACAATCTCCTTATGCTTATAGTAAGCTATAAAATGTCCTTTTACAATCGGGAAAAATGCCGTGAAATATTTTGCTTGATGCAGCTACATTTTCCAAACCTATAATCTTTCTTACAAATATTATGTTTTTTGGACATTATCCATCGTCTACAAACCATTCTGTTTATTTTCCAAATCATAAAATTTTGGAGACTGGATTCTGTCTCCATCTTCAGGTAAAACCTACTTGGTTGGGCCCAATCAATAGAGCTAGTCCCTCTCTCCCTATCTCCAAAACAAATCACGAGCTCTTACGATCTTAAATTCCTTGGTATAACTATTACTAGAACTATGAATTGGGAAAGACATATTGATGAGCTGTTAACTAGGCTGAGTTCAGCTTGTTATATGATAAGGAACATGAAACCCATAATGACTATTACTACCCTGAAAATTATTTATAACTCTTATTTCCATTCTGTCATGTCCTATGGCTTGATATTCTGGGGTAATTCAGCTTCTGCTGAAAAGGTTTTTAGGATGCAAAAAAGAGCTATACGATTAATGGTTGGTTGTGGATATAAACAATTGTGTAGAAAGTTTCAGGGAATTAAATATACTCCCTTTAAGAGCTAAATATGTATACTTACTGATGACGTTCATTGTTAAAAATAGAGACAAGTTTGCTCTAAACAATGACTATCATGATTTATTAACTAGACGGAGAATGGATCTACATATGAACCAGGTGAATCTGGCTGTATATGGTAGGGGCGTGTCCCACATGGCGGTGAAGTTCTTTAATGCACTCCCTTATAATCTTAAAGAAATTGTTTCCATACCTAATCAATTTAAAGTCAAATTGAAGGACTTTTTGAGTAATAATTCCTTCTACACACTTGATGAATTTTTTAATAGATGATTTTATTTTGCTAAAGTAATTATTAATTGTTCACTTATTATTACAATTAACATAACAATATATATAAAGGGCCTTGGCAGAAATATGATTGCTTACTATATACTAATTGTTATTTTGAAATGTAATTATATTAATTTATGTATTCTTGAATTTATTTCTATAACTTGTTTTTCTATATTTTTCTTGTATCTATGTTAAGATTCAAACTTGACTATTTCCACATCTCATGGAACTTGATTCTGTATGGATTTATGGAAATGAAATAAATGAATGAATGAATGAATAATATTTGTACTAATGTACCATTGTCACAAATTTTTAGATCATATTTACTATAATCTTTCTGACTTCATGACTTAAATTGAATGTGGACAAAATGACAGAACATTTTGAATAATACATGAGAATTTAGTTACCCTCCTCTATCCCCCTGGGAGGATCATGATCTTGTCTGAGAAATCATGAACTAAGGGCTTTCAAAACTCTCACTCAGTTAATGCACAGAGCAGATAATCAAAAATTTACTGTATGAAGAAATTACGTGCAGGTCACATAGCAATTATATTAAGCAATATTTTTGGCACTGTTGGTATAACAGTGAGCAGTTTATAATTTTTTCAACACATCAAAATAAAACGTGAACTCTTGTTAACACCACAAATATTACCCCTTGACCATGATTAGTTTTCAACTTCTGTGCATCCAGCTTCATAGCAACTATTAATTCTAATGAGGCCATAACATAATTAGCATCAAGACATTCAATACATCTTAAGATACAAAGATATTCTTCTATTCTGTGCCCATTAAAATAAGATATGTTAAATTGTATATTAGTATCATAGAAATTCAGTTATTTTCTTAATTACAAGAACTGTTTCTTGGACTTGAGAGAGAATATGAATTCCTTGCATTGTTATCCTTGGCTTGAAAAATTGGTGTATGCACATCCATAATCTTCAGATGGGCAAGTAGAAAATCTGAATCTTAGTTTTCACAGTTGTGTTCATAGGATGATTCAATGATTTTATGAGGGCAAACTTACAAAGCACACGGAAGTATACTGAAGAATTTGATGTGTTGTGTTCAGGTCAGGTGAAGTTTCAAATACATTGTGCCCACTGCCAGTGCAATCGATGCTTTAAGTTTAGGGTGTGAGCTGAAGGAACAAAATTCCAACTGCCCACATTTTGTGCGTGTGAAGAAAGCATGGATAGCTTCATTAATGATGTCTTGTGATGAATGACATGACTGCCCTGGATTCGTTGCCTTTGCATTGCAAGTAGCCATTGCAATCATTAAATAGCTGTGGAGAAAAAGAAAAATTACTTGTACGACATTGGAGGTCCTTCTGGCAGTGAATATTAAGATTATGGTCATCTGGGAAGTGATGCCATGTGGTGTTTTGGATGAAATTGCTGCCTCCATCTTCAGGGTAGAAAAATGTGAGAGGGGTTAAAGGAGAGAAGCAGAAGGTTCCTCCAAAACATTGTTACCTATTTACTGGAATATTTAGCATCACATCTCAAAAGCCAATAATCCTTACAAACATTTGTTATTGTACTCAGTATCTTGGTATGATCTGCACTGTGTTTACTGCATCATGCAATATCTGGTAAATAAGAATATATGCTGATCATAATTCTGAATACACACATGTTAGGAAATATAATTTATGATAATAAAAAATGTATTTTGGAAGGTTGAGTTATTTTGCAAGCCTTTGCTGCCATTAGGAAGAATTTTGAAGTATAACAGCCAAAAATATTAAGAATAAAAAAATCTTACATGGATTTAAATCAATTTCATCTTAACCATGCCTTAAGCATTTTGGAGAAATTCTAGGCATTTGATCACATAGCTACTTTCCATGTTGGTGCATATTCATCAGAATGCACAGCATCACATCTGAGAAGACCGTAGAAAACTCAAATTAAATTTAAGGTAAGTAGACATTGTTTGTTAAAAAGAGAGGTGCAATTCTTATATAAATCTTATCTCATGGTAGGATATGTAAGACGAGCTTCAGTGACAACATATTGCTACCATATTCTGCGAATTATTTCAGAGGTTGTTAGTAAAGATCTCATGTACATGGATGTGAGACGACTTATGTAAAGTAAATAAAGTTTTACCAAATTGAGCACTATGCCTTGAAGATGCATGCAGGCATAGGAATATAGCTTAAATTTAGCACTAGATGGAGGTGAGTGGTTAGTCACTGGATGAAGAGCATTATACGAGTACAACAGTATCAGAACCCTTTAAAATCTACTGCACAGAGAGCTCTGCAGTGTACCAATTTGTGAAGACAAGCTTGTAGTAAATGTTGCCAATGAACTTAAATTGAAATTGATCTTTTTCTGTGCCATAAACTGGTGCAATTGCCTACTAACAATACCACATTCCTTTTCAGGGTTATTGGTTGTAGTGAGAGAATTACTAATCAGAATTTCGTTTCATAAATTCCATGTAGCAATAGACACTCACCTGCATCTGTTTAAGTCCAGTTTTGAATGCAGTAGATCTACAATGTGCCCAATTTTTGTCGCTCTTTCCACACATTTAAGAAATGTTAAACTGTCCCAACATGTAGCTGTATTTAGCAATGCTGCAATCAGAAATTCAGAGTCTCAAACAAACATAAGTGTACTTGGAAAAGAACAAAGAAGAGAAACTTATTTTTAATTGCTTGCCTATATATCGTGTTGACGTAATTTTTTCATTTGTTTCTTTTCATATTATCTTTATATACGCTAAAATGATGTCCAGTCTCCTTGTACCCCTGAATCTCAATAGATTCCATATGCAACAACAGTTTCCATTTTCCTAACGGCTTAATCTACATCCACTTCATGCATTAATTATTTTGACACCTCATCCAGCTGCCCTATGCTTTATTCATCCAACACCATATTCTGCATTCTTTCCTCTGCATGACAGGTCTCTCATGACTTAAAACATGAATATTTTCTCTTCATACTTTATATTATCTGTTATACTGCTCGTTTTCTTTCATAATTTTTTTTATTGCTAGTCGGGTGGGACAAAGTCCCTTGTACTGCAGCCAATTCTGGCCTATTGTACCAGCCCCAAATGATAGGTGAGGGTGATTGTGGAGCAATTGGTGGAATAAAGATAGGCAGGGGAAACCGAAATACTTGGAGAAAACCTGCCCCAGCGCCACTCTGTCCACCACAAATCCCACTTGACCAGACCTGGGATCGAACCCGAGCNACATGGATATTTTATGTTTAAATTTTCTTTTGTTTCTCAGTTCCACAGCATTCCTGGATTTTTCTATTCTGTCCATGATTCATTCATTCATTCATTTATTGTATATTCCATAAATCCATATACATAGATATAGAACCAGTCACATAGTTAATATAGTACAATACAAATATAAATATATATATGTACAGTTTATAATCATTAAAATAGATAAAAAAACATGTGTTAAATTCATATAAAAAAAACAGACTTACATCACTATACATAAAATTATGCAATATTAAAATTGTTTATGCTATTATCCTTATTTCTAGGCAAATTTGTTACTAAAGAATTCATCACATGT
>NW_019739257.1:24826-31504 GCF_002891405.2 Cryptotermes secundus
ACAAAAAATTCCACCCGCTATATATTTGTTGTTTAAAGCCCTATAAATATTCTCCATTAGATTATAAGTAGCTAATGTAGTTGAAGAGTTTTTTCTAAAGCCGAATTGCTCCTGCGTTAGCAGGTTATGTGTATTTAAGTGGAAAATCATTCTTTTATATATAACTTTTTCAAAAATTTTAGAAAAGATTGGGAGTAAAGATATAGGTCTATAATTAGACATGTCGGTTTTATCCCCTTTTTTGTGTATGGGTATTATTTCAGAATATTTTAATCGAGCAGGGAATATTCCTGTAGACAATGACTTATTAAATATGTAAGTTAATGGTGATGATATATATGGTGCACTTGCTTTTATTAATTTGGTAGTAATTCCATCATATCCACAAGCTGCTTTGAGTTTTATAGATCTTATTATCTCTTCTATTTCATTGCTGTTAGTTGCTTTTAATACCAATTTCTGAGATGGTTTTGGAAATGAAGTGTATAAATAATCCATGAACTTCTTATCTGTTTCCACAGTATTATTTGTCCATTTCTCCATAGAATTGCTTATATCTAAAAAAAAGTTATTAAACGATCTTGCTATATTTTTGTAGTCCTGAGTGATATTACCCTTTATCACTAAGTCACCTTAGTAGAAGCTTGGCTATTTCCAGTCATGTTTTTTATAATTTTCCAGGTTGTTCTTGTTTTATTATTGGAAGTTCTTATGACTTTGTTCAGATATAACTTTTTTGCTGTTGAGATAACTCTACTTAATATCTTGCAATACATTTTATAGTGTTCTTTTAATCTAGAATCATTATTGCTCTTAATTTTTATATAGAGTTCCCTTTTTTTATTATATGATTTTATAATTCCTGGGGTTATCCATAATTTATTAGCATCTATACTTTGTGATTTTGTGATCTGAAAACATGAATTTAGAATCCTAAGGTTAGTATTTAAAAAGTTATTAAACATTGTATCCACATCACTATCTACAAAAATATCATCCCATAATTCATAGCTCAGATTAATTTGGAAGTCTAATAGAGAGGATTCGTTGATGACCCTACGGGTATACCTCTGATTTTGCTTCATTATATATGTAACATTGTATATTATAATGATCTGCCCATCGTGATCAGATAATCCATTTTCCCATGGAAGAACACTGAAACTTTTGTTTTTATATTTGTTAATAATAATATTATCTATTGCTGTGGATGAGTTAGAGCAAATTCTAATCGGAAATGTAACTGTACTATATAGCCCGTATGAAGCTAGTAGCGAATCCAGTTTTTGTTTGTAATTAGTATCCACCAGGTAATTTATATTCACATCCCCACATATTATTATGTTTTTTGAGTTTTTGTACAATTTGTTCAGGAATTTGTTTAAATTTTCCAAGAAATAATTAAAATCACCAGTTGGGGCCCTATAAATACATATTATGTACATACTTGGTGAATTCACTTGAACACCACACATTTCTAGATCTTTCTCTTTACATGTAACAATATTGTTTATATGTGTAAATTGTATATTCATTCGGACAAAGATACATACACCTCCTTGCTTAAAATTTTTCCTACAGTATTTGCTAGCTAATACATATTGGTTCAGAGTAATACTGTTTATTTCAAACTCTTTTAAATGATGCTCTGATAAACAAATAACATGCGGTAGCTCAGAAGTAAATGCTAATATTAATTCATCTGTTTTATTATTGATACCCCTAATATTTTGGTGGTAAATTATGAAGTTATTTTGATTCATTACATTAAAATTATTTGACTTAAAGTTACCTTTATCATACTTATCTAGATTTATATTTCCCATAAAAAATCTTTATTTCTTGCCATTGATACTTTTTTATTACGTGTAGATTGTCTACTACGTTTACTATCTGGAATCGGGTTCTGTAGTGGATTTCCACTCATTGTACTTGGTATCGCTTTATCTTTGCTATTCGTATCTATTATATTATTCCCTAATTTGCATTTATTTGAGTTAATGCTCACTGCTTCTTTACATCTTACTGTTGACATTTGTTGTTTCTCAGAGCCCTCCCCACCTACAACACCTTCACATGTCCTCATTGTCTGTTCACCCTCACTCAGGTTTTCACTTTCCCTATCTTCTTCCTTTCCCCTTCCTTTGTCTTCCTGTTGTGGCTTCTTTATTTCCATATTTATTTTGTCCGCTTTATCTTCTTGACCGTGTGCCTCTAAATCTTGTACCCAATGTTGGGCATCACCCAGACATCTCCACTTTAACACAATTGGTACCGATTTGCTTATGGTAAACAGACTATTTATCACTGTTGCTAGTCTTTTAGCAGTATGCTCTTTCCCCTGAGAATTTAAATGCAAACCATGTCTGGTGAATAAGTAATAGTGAATAAGTGAATAAGTGAATAGTGAATAAGTAAGCCTTTTCTAACTTCACGAGTTTTCTATTAAACTTCTGAACTTCATCAAGGTCATATCTGGGTGGGACATTTATCACTATAACATTTGTGTGATTACGAGAATTAATTATCTTTTTTAATGCTCGCATTCCCAAATTAGACTCATTTCGACCAACATCATTTGAACCACCCCACACAACACACACATCAATTAATTAATTAATTGATTAATTTGAGAACTTTCATATATACCTCCCCCACTACCTCAAGCAATGTCCTTTTTCTGATTACAATTGTAACCTTTCTTATCCAACATATTTTAATCAAAGTCAACTAGAATATTCCATTTTCTTATCAAATTCTCTAGTATTTGTTCATGTTACTGACATCCATTCTAGAGACCAAAATCAGCCATATTTATAAAATATGTAACACATATGTATTTACAGTGTAATGCCAGCATGATTTTTAAACTCCATCTTTAGAATACTCTTATTTTAATGTTTCTTGTATAATTCCTCAAATCCTTGTTCAAAAACAATAGGTTAGTGTACTGTTAGGGTGTCGCAAATGTTCTGAAAATTGTGCATGTGTTTGGTGTCTCTGTTTTACATGTGCATTAGCAAATGATATGAAAATGATCCACGTTATTATTGTAGATAAGTACTAGACTGTGATAGATCCAACTGTGTTCTTAATTTTTAAACATCTATTTAGCAAGAGAATGTTTTAGACAGAATAACCCTAAATTTATCATTTCCATTGGCAAATGAAGTTCTTGAAGTACCCAAATAAAGCAAGGTCTAATACATATAAAATAGAGCTCATGCTCCTAAATCCAGATAGGCAGAGAAGAGTTAGCAGATCAAACCTGAGACAGATGGATGGCTGGAATGGAGGATGAGCTAAGATACTTAGGGTGAGAGAATGGATTGAAAAAATATATTGGAAGTGTCCAGGGCCCAAAATGGGTTGTAGAGCCATTAGTAGGAGTAGGAGTAGTAACATAAACTTAATTGAGAAGTTCCAGAATGTAGTGAAATTTATGGCAAATGTGAGTCATACTGCGTGACAGAGTGGAGATTTGAGCTTAATCTACAATCTGTACTATTTAACATTGTACATAGTTACTTTTCAGTTTGTCAAAATTGTCTACACAGATAGAGCTGTAAATTCCTTGGAGTCCTTGTATCCAGGCATCAAATTCATTTCTGCCTTCCTCTGGTTTACATGATGTATCAATTATATCTTGAGCACAAGAGAGGGCATCTGAACTGGCACTGCAACATATGTCATGAGATGAAATAATATTTCATGGGAAAACAGACATTCAGTTTTCATTATTACAATGCAGCTATGTCTGGATGGGTCAGAGAGCCAGGGTTCAGTTATTCTGGCTAAGAGTGATACTACAATTAAGATACAGTTAAAAACTACAATTGAAACAAATGGTGGTATAAATTTTGAAAAATGTTTCCATACATTCTTAGTACAAATTGCACAAAGTAAAACACAGTTAAAGGAGCTGAACACAGATTGTGTGGCATAACCTGGTTTGTACACACCTCTCTTCAGGGAAACATCAAGAAACTCCCCTCCAACTTCTGTACACTGTTTCAAACGTGCAAAAGGCTTAGTTTGTTCATGAAGGCACCAGACCATTCTAGAAGTTTTACATAAATAAAACAGTAATTGCAAACTTAAGTCAAGCAGTCTGAGCTAGGATGCAACAAAATGCAAATGTGGGTGTAGACATAGTGCAGAGAGTGCTGTAAATTGCATATTAGCTAAGTGCAACCCATAAGAAGAGGACAAAACAGTGGTGTTATTGTGTGAAAGAAGAACTGTTGTCAAGATCTTAAATGGCTACTGACAGTGAGACAATTAGGGTCCCAAATACTGATGAACATTACAATACAAAATGGTGAGGTCATATCTCTGCATTTTCATGTTAATCTCTATAGCTACAGAAAATATTTAGATAAAATTTTAATTTTAATTCTATATCAAAGGCTAATGGGTGAACTTTACTTCTAGATTTTAAAGGGTTCTTATAATGATGGATGATACACAGAATTACTTGGTTTTTGGACCGAAAAAGTAAAAAAAAAAACAGTAATTCTGTGAACTTTACTTCTGTTTATATCAAAATAATGTAACCGTTATTATATTAAGATGAAATCAAAATCAGTTTTCTCAAAAAGAAGTTATTATGCAAAAGAGACTGTTGATGTACATTTGCCTCAAATAACAAACTTTAATACCATATGTCAAATGTAGGCTACATGTTTTGGTATGTGACCAATACCACAATCTGACTTTCTTTACATGAATATTTGATGAAAGAATGTAGGCCTACTTAACATTAACATATTTTTATTGCAAATATATTAGAATGGCTCATCTGCATATATATAGCATACAAAATGTTTCTATGTATAATATTAAGCAAAATTTATTGAGATTATTGAACTGTATGTTGAAATGGTTATTGCAAATTCAAGAAAGCACACATCATCAGGTAGTGATCAAATTCTGGTAGAACTGATTCAAGCAGCAAGTGAAATATTATGTCCTGGGATCCATAGACTCCTTAATTTTATTTGATGTGAGGAAGAATTGCCTAAGCAGTGGAACAAGTCTTTTATTGTACCAATGCATAATATGGGCATCAAGGTTTAGACCATGTGCAGAAGAAATTATTAGGGATAAGTGGTATGGGTTTGGGCATAAGAGGTCAACTTTTGCATTCGTGAGATACTGAAGAAAAAATATGAGTACGATGAGACAGTACATCAGCTATTCGTAGACTTCAAGAAAGCCTATGATTCAGTTATGAGGGAAGTATTGTACAATATTCTGATAGAGTTTGGAGCACCCATGAAACTAGTTATGCTGATTAAAATGTGTTTAAACAAAATGTTTATTAAAGTCCATATAGGTAAATATTTGAATAATTTTCCTATCCAGAATGGTCTAAAACTTGGAGATGCTTTATTGCTATTGCTTTTTAACATTGGTTTAGAATATGCCATTAGGAAGATCCAGGAAATCCAGGTGGGACTGAATTTAAATGAGATCCATCAGCTGCTGGTCTATGCTGATGATGTAAATCTGTTGGGAGATAACCAGGGCTTGAGGTGGGGTGGGTTGCGGTGGGATGGTATCCCGGTTCTTTTCTAAATGGCTTAAAAGCATCCTGTTACTTCTTTGGCAGTAAATGCAATGTACAATACCTTTTTTGTTGTTGTTATCTGTTTCATGGTTGTACAGGCTACTCCCCTGCATTGTCTAACTAAATTTTGCTTTTGTGTGGTACTGTTTGAAGCACCCGAGAATGCACAGTCCCACATCACATTTCTCGCACTTCATCTGAACATGTTTCCTCTTTCCACGTGCAGAACAAACACGGCATTTCATTCTCATGGCACAAGAGGTCGGCCAGTGATGTTGATGGGCCTCCTCTAGACAAAATATTGTAGATGACAGAGCAGGAGGTCGACCTAATGGGCGTTGTAGTTGGGAGCGACACATTACAGCATGTTCCAGCATGTTGCGCATAAGGGTAAGACGAAAGTCCCTATGTGACAGTTTCCACCAGAGGATAATAGCAGGATGAAACTGTTCGGAATCGTCAGATCCAGTAAATGTAAGACGCTTGTTTGGCAGCAATAAGAGTTTTTCAAAGAAAGTAGGGGGTAGGCAATTTTCCTTTGTATCAACTTCTGCCAAATACCCTGAATAAGCTGAGAAACTTGTGAAGATAGAAATATATAGGCTTACGGCCAGCACACTTTTATGGCATGGGGTTTCTGCTAACAAGCCCAAGTGTTACAAACAGGAAAGATTTTATACTGCAGAACTGTTGTGTGTATGAGCGGAAAAATTTTATACTGCAGAACTGCTGTGTGAAGAATTTTTTAGTTAATTCCATTCATTTCTCATAAAAATTGTATTAGATAGAGCAATTCCAAATACAACGCTCAAGAGCTCTAAGTGGAACTGGCATTTAAACATAGAGCAGAAACGTGGATTTAAACCCCTGCAAGCAGCGGGCATTTAAATAAACCCCGGTCAGCTAACTTTACCTGTGTTTCAAAACTCTGGTGGTTAAAGGCTAAGGAAAGATTAATTTTCGTATTCTTAAGACCGATAATAAATTATACAATGTCAGAAACAGTTTGTCCTTCTCTTGCCTTGCATCCCATCCCATCCCAATGCGGAGGTGGCCTGTCTCCAACAGAACAGTTGTTTACAACAAAATTTTAAGTTTTTCTATTG
>NW_019739257.1:32494-33184 GCF_002891405.2 Cryptotermes secundus
TGCGAGTAATTATTTTTTTGATATAGTGGAATTAGAAAATACTACAGCTGCAATGATCAGGGACGCCTTTCTCAACAATATCAAGAGTAACGGATTTCACAGTGACTTTTTATCACGAAATTGGATTTCATTTGCTTTTGATGGGGCCTCTAATTTACTTGGAAGGCATGCAGGTTTTGCACAACTTTTGCTCCAAATGTATCCTCAATTGATTGTTTGGCATTGTAGTAATCATCGATTAGAAATAGCGGTGAATGATACGGTACGGGAAATGTCAACAGTGTGCCACATGCAATAATTTTTTGATAAACTCTATTCCGTTTACAGCGCATCTCCAAAGAACAAATCTGAATTAGAAACTGTTGCTGCACAACTGAGTATGAGATTTAATAACATAGGACGAGTGTTAGGAAAGACACGTTGGGTATCGTCTAGTGTGCGGTCTGTGAGAGCCATATGGAATAATTACCCTGCTCTTTATAAGCATTTTCACAATGCGTCTGTAGACCCAAAACGCATGGGAAGGCAGAGAGCTCAATATTCTGGATTGAAAAGAACACTAAGCGACGTAAACTTTGTTCTAAATATGGGACTTCTGTTCGATGCTTTAACAGAACTTGAACACTTGTCTTTAAAATTACAAGAAAAGAAAATCACATTGCCTGAAGCACATCATTTAGTCCTTGTTAA
>NW_019739257.1:33247-45153 GCF_002891405.2 Cryptotermes secundus
AGTTCATGGATTCCATGAATATTACATGAATATAATGAATGGTGACGACATGTATCCTGATGAACTAAAGCCGTTGATTGCAGCTGCAAATACTATTATTATTTCAACTGCAGAGTGTGAGCGTGCATTCAGCAACATGAACATTATTTCAACCATCCGAAGCTCGATGCTTTTAAAAACATCTAGTTTAATGTTTATTTCATCAGTGGGACCCCTATTAGTGCTTTCAATGCAGAATATTATGTAAAACAATGGCTAAAGAAAGGATGTCGACATGCAGATTACCAGTCTTGTGCAGCCCACGCAGATAGAAGATCGGTGACTTCAGAAAGCAATGAAAACATCTGGAAAATATTCTGAAGATAAGTACTCGTAATGCATGTGTGACTTTATTTTAACGCATGCCATTTAAACTACTGTAATATGTTTGTAGGTCTTAGATGGAACACAGACTATATACATCACTCGGTATATTTTCATAATTCATGTCTATGAATTAAAAGGGGAAAACCATCCCGGTTCTATTTTCATTCCACTTCAAGCACTGGAGATAACATAAATACCACAAAGGAAAACACAAAAGCTCTAATTGACACTAGCAAGGAGGTTGGTCTAGAAGTAAACATATGGAAAACTTAGTATAACTTGATATCTCATCACAGCATGCAGGCCAGAATTATGATATAAAGATAGCTAACATATCCTTTGAAAATGTGGCACAATTCAAATATTTGGGACAACAGTATCAAATCAAAATTGATTCAGGAAGAAATTAAGAAGAGATTGAATTCAGGTAATGCTTGCTACCATTCAGTCCAGAACCTTTTGTCTTCTCATCTGCTGTCTAAAAAGATAAATATTAGAATTCACTATAATTTTGCCTGTGGTGTTTATGGGTGTGAAACTTGGTCTCTGGCATTAAGGGAGGAACATAGACTGAGAGTGCTTGAGAACAGGGTGCTGAGACAAATATCTGGACTGAAGAGAGATGAAGTGATTGAAGGTTAGAGAATGCTGCATAATCAGGAGCTTCATGTCTTGTATTCTTCTATCTGTCTTTGGCTCTACAGTCCTTTGTTGTACCTCGGCCACTCTGTTAGTTTCTTAATCCTACACACATTTGTTAGGACTCCTTGGATGGAGGATCAACCGATCACTAGGCTGCTACCTATACACAGAACAACACAAACACGTAATAAACGCAGACAGACATCCATGCCTTGAGTGGGATTTGAACCCACAATCCCAGAACTCGAGCAAGGGAAGAGTGTTCATGCCTTATACCCTGTGGCCACTGTGATCAGCTTCTTGTACTGTTCACCAAATATAATTAGAATGTTCAAGCCAAGGATGATACGATGGACAGAGCATGTGGCACGCATATGGGAGTTTGGTGGGAAATCCAGAAGAAAAGGAATAACTAGGAAGACTAGATGTAAGTGGGAGGATGACATTAAAATTTTTCTTAGAGAGATACAATGGGGTGGTATGGACTGGTTTAATCTGTCTTAGGATGGGGACTGTTGGAGGGCTGTTGTGATCATGGTAATGAACCCTCATGTTCTACAAAACATTTGGAAATTTTTTAGTAGCTGTGCAACTGGCGGCTTCTCAAGGACTTGGTTCCATGGAGCTAGTTATTCATACTTGGCTAGTTGGTTATATTTATATTATTTGTACACTGTTTCTTATTATGAATCTTTGTGGCTCTCATGTTGATGGTGTTCGTATTATACAAGATGGCACATGAAATGGTGCCATATTTGTTTTAACAATAAAACAGCAACAGCATTAGAGATTAAGTTTTCTGTCATGGGTGGGTGTAGTAATTCAGGAAATATTGTTCTGTGGCATATGTGTCACATTTAGCTAATGTCATGTCAGTAGCTCATGGTTACCCACTGGTATGTAGAAGACAGTAAACAAGGGAGAGAGTTCAGTACAGAGGAAGTGCAGAGGCAGATTTGTCCGTTTTTTTACTCTGTGAGCATTGGCAGTTTCAGTAGGATGGTATGGTTTTGGACACGAGATGCGAACATACTGCAAGTGAGCCCATAGAACAGTGAATCTGTCAGAGTAACCATGAAAAGAAGCCTGGAAAAATGAACCTGGAAGGCTGCAGAAGAATTCAGATGAGCCCAGATAAGTCAGTCAGTATAAAAACAGGCTACAGACTGGATGACAGGGGAGAGATCTTTTTCTACTCCAAAGTGTCCAGACCAGCTCTGGGGCCCACCCATCCTCCTAACCTATGGGTCCCCTGGGGGGATAAAACGGCTGGAGTGTGAAGCTGACCAATCATCCCCGTTTAATGCCAAGGTCAAAAATGGTGGAGCTATACCTCCACTCCCTCATATGTCTTTATGGCATGGTGCTTAATTAATTAAGCACAATGGCAACTTTACCTTTACATTTAGATGATCAGTGCAATGAATTTTCCACAATTATTTGCATCTGTACAAGTACAAAATGACAGTGATGCATGTGTACACTGCTTGTGATGAACAGCAGAGACTGAAGGCTGCTGTGTGGGCAGAGCATGAGGAAGTCACAATGCACAATGTGTGGTTTTCTGATGAGGCACATTTTCACTTAGCATAGAGAACAAGAATCCATCTCCAGTCATGGATTAATGAGACCAGTTTTCTTTGACCAAACTGTGAACAGCGACTACAACCTCAGCATGCTGCATATTAATTCTGTCTCTCAGTTTATCACAACTGGTTTGCCATTAAATACACAGTGGGTTGTGCAAGATGGCACTACTCAACACAGGGAAAATGTTATCTTGGACTTCCTGCATGCCACTTTCAGTTCATATGTGGTTTCCCACTGGTATCCTGCTCAACACAAATGTGGTCAGAAGTGGTCACCCAATAGCAATGACATAAACACCTGTAACTCCTTCCTTCATGGTTACCTCAAGAAACAACTGTTCCAAAAAGACCAGTCATAATAATGCAAGTCAGAGCTTTGACTCTTCAAATGTGTGGTGAAGATGCAGAAGATATGTGCTGTCAATTGATCAAGAACTTAGCTGCCTGTCTTTCCAAAGGGTACACGACCATGGTAGTCACATTCAGTGTGTAATTCATGCTGCATGAATCTCAATGATTTTTTTTTGTGTTCACAGATATATTGTATATACAACTACATGAATATTAAAGGTTTCATTTCCACTTTCAGTTGGGTATCATTTCTTGTGTTGTTGTGCATCTATGGCGCTGGATACAAGCAGAAGGGAGATGTGGTGGTTGAGAAGTTACAAATATACGTCATTCAATTTAACAAATTTTACACATTTGTATTCACATAAACATGTTTACATACTACATCTGTGTTGATGGTTAAATGGTCATCCTTAAGACAGTTACAATTAAAATAAGCTCATAATAGGATACGCACTTCCTTCATACATTCATGTAAAAAATATATCTGATGGGCATTCACCATGCCTAAATACATAACCCCCTTTAGACATATTAGAGGTTCTGCTTTATGTAAGCACAAAAAAGTCTCTGTTGTCAAAACCAGAGAGTATGTTTCAATTCAGATTATTGTATAAAAGACTGGTACATTGCATAGAAAGGCTTTATTCATGTTTATAATAACTTTAGTTTTTAATATTTTTATTTGAATATTTAAAAACATAAAATGAAAAATTATTTATTTGTTTCATTGTGATTAACATGGGAATGAAAAATTTTATTTTAAATTAACTGATTCTTCCAGCAATAAATGAATGCCAGCAAAGTATACCTTTTCACTCTTGTTCAGGGATCAAGTGTGGACTAGATGCTGTCCATTTCTTGTTGAAATGGGAAACTTGAGTGCATGAAAATAATTCATGGATGTTTCCCCTTATATAATATCAACCAGTGTTCCGCTACAACCATCTGCAATGTGATACCTTTATTTTGGAAGATAGGTACCAACAATTTCGAGGAAGCTGCTGCTTCATTCTGTAGAAAAGCAGAATCTCTTTTGTGATCTGAAGATGGAAGCAAGAATTTCCTCTGAAATGTTAGCATCCATCTATGAAACCACATGGCTTCTTACAAGGTTGTAATCTTGATACCGACTACTACAAAGAAAAAGCCACATATTTAATTTCACTGTACCTTTGTGTGTACTTAATGGTATCTACAATCTCTCTGTGAACACATGAACATATTTTTATATATGTATATGTGTGAGTATGTTTACCCCTCTGTGTGTGTGCACACTAATACATACATGCATGCATATATATGTGTGTTTGAGCACATGCATGCATGTGTGCATACACTCACATTTCTCCTGCTTCCCAAGCAGCCTGAGTGTTCCCATATTTGTATCAACAACAGAACACTAATATATACTGAACCTGTCACATACAGAACTCATTGTTAATAAAACGAATTAGTTACTGTTTTAAAACAGTTCACTTTTAATATTTCTGGGGGGGTTTCATTTCAGTAATAAGTGCTTGAAAGAAAAAATTATTAATTGGGCGTTTTTGGGTTGTTTCTAGATTAACATTATTTAAACGATATATGATATAACTCCGTCTTAAGTGCAAACTATATATTATAGGTCTTTCGTTTTGCTCTTTTTTACACACTACATGTTTTGGCCACAGATGGCCATCATCAGGTGTATACACTCACGTATCTGTTACACTGCACGTGACTGTATACACCTGATGAGGGCCGTCTGTGGCCGAAACATGTAGTGTGTAAAAAAGAGCAAAACAAAAGACCTATAATATATAGTTTGCACTTAAGACGGAGTTATATCATATATCGTTTAAATAATGTTAATCTAGAAACAACCCAAAAACGCCCAATTAATAATTTTTTCTTTCAAGCACTTATTACTGAAATGNTAGAAGAAATGTATTATGGATCATCTGATTTTGTGCAATAGACAATGAACTATTTTAGAAATTTGAGGAAGCTGCAACAGTTTTTACCTGCACAGATCTTTCACGTCACGCTTCTCACAATATTTCGGTGCTGTAGGATCAAGGTGACAAGCCAGATTCATGTATACATCACTGAAACACTTGTCAGCCAAATTTGGCAAACAGCTTACTTGCTCACTGTAGATGTCATCGTAAACATCATCACCACTGGTCATAGACAAAACTGCAAATAATTAAAATAAAATGTGAAACACTAAAAAAGTTTGAGGAACTAAAATGAAAGTTCCGTTGTAATGGATGTGGTTCTGATGAGTGGATGAGATAGAATATATTTACAGATACATGATTGCAGAATTTCTAGAATGTCCACAAACTGAGAAAATGACAGGCTATAATGGAATTATGTTGATTAGTTAAATAATTTTATAAATGTCACTGTCAAACTAATTATGTCTTTCTTATCAGAAACTAATGATTCGGCACTTCTGATACCATAGCGCTCTCACTGTGATATGAACATGAGCCATTCCAGCTACTTCTCACCCTCACAGCCTTAAGATTGATCTTAATGACAACTTCGCCATCTCTTCAGTCTTGCAAAGAGCTGCTTCCATTGGTTCCTTCATCAAAATTTAGTATGCATTTCTTGTTTTTTCTGGCTAGGTTACGTACATAGTATAGTTTAACTACTGAAATTTCACCATTATAGCAACTTTGGGTGGCATTCACAAATCAGGAAGCGTTCAATTACGTAATAACCCAGATTGTGCACTTTAGTAGGCACTTCTTAGACAGGCTGATAATATGTTTCAGTTCAGCCGGGACAGCCTCGGTTTTATATCTTGTCGCAGGGCCAAGGCCGGTTGACTGAGAATTAATAAAATTACCAGAATTTTAACTTCAAATTATCCTTGTTCTCTTATAACAAAACACATACAATGAGTAAGTCGTCTGCTCTGAGAGCAACCTGTTACCCACAGAGACTCATTATGCATTGTCGCTGACAGAGTGAAGCAAAGAAAACACACGGCTGAAGAGTTTGACATTATTGCTTTATTCCGATGGCCGTCAGAGGATTCCTGTGTTCCCAGCTGGGGTAAAGTGGCTACCGACATTCGGTACGAGCGTGCTGCATAAGATGCATTTCATTTAAAATATGTGAACGTTATCATGTTGAAACGTAAGGGTGTTTTCAATAAAACTCTAAGCAAAGAATTACCATTCCTGAAATCCATTCAATAACGGATCGTGTTACTTGTGTGAAGTGTTATTCGGCATTTATGATTTCTCACGGAGGATGCGACGATGTTAGGGATCATCTTCAGAAGAAAAAACACAAAGCACCATCTTCAAGGACGAAATTCATTTCATTTTTCTCAGTTCTGTGGGCGAAAGAGGACCTATTATAAGCAGCTGTAGAAGGTACGTTCATATTCCAGTACATTACATGCCACCCTTTCTTCCACTCTAGTGATTGCTCATTGACACTGATTTTACTTAACCGAAAATCTTCTTTTGTACGGAAAAAAAGTGAAATTATTGCAACGAACTTCCTTAGACCACTTGTTAATGAATAATTATCTAAGGACTTGCCTGAAACTACTTTTGTTGTATGGAATGGCAGTCCACTTCTTTTACAATACTGTCAGTAGCTAGACTACACAGCATCTAATGGTAGAATGATAAATGGATGATGAATTGGAAAGACGCGGCCAAGGTCTAAGCAAGATTATACTGTGGTATTTGCTCGAACTAAGATGAAACATGAGAAACTTCTGTGGACTGATACGGGACAAAATTCATTTTTGTTGAGGCTTGGAATCAAATGAGTCCATTTGAAGAAACAACTAGGAACAGTTTACTCACACATGTCCTTTAATTTTTACATAACTTTTACTGACTATCTAGAGGTATGGGAAAGTTCTTTCAGTGATGTGTAGATATATGAATGGCTGAACTTTTCCATTTGATCTGAATGGAACAGTGTTTAAATTTAAATTATTTTATCCGCGAGGGGTTTGAATGTGAGTCGGTGAATGCACCTATAAATGACTTTGAACTGTTTGATGAATGATGTTCTGTAAGGATATATATATACGTTAAACTGACAGTGGAGGCAGAAAGCCGTACCTTGCGAAAACTGTTAGCTTGATACTTCAGCCACGTTATTAGGTCTGTATTCCAACTAGAACACTGAAAGTTTAGCTGAGTATGGCCTTTGTCTACCCGGTACATCTTGATTCAGCGGAGAAAACATTTTTCAAAAATGGAACGACTGTGGTCGCTTCGAGTAAAGCTTATGAGCGTGTACACTCTTGAATATTTATTAAGAACAGAAGTTAATTTAGAAGGAAATTGTCTGAAATATTAAGCAAAGTTACATAACAAGAAGCCCCTGCCAAAGAAGATATATTCTTCAGAGAAACGACAGTAGGGCTAGGGAAGAAGAAAATGACAGAAGAAAGATGAGGATGAAGACTGAGTGGTGAGTTATTTTCTCGTTCTTGGTTTCAAAGAAGTAGTGTGATCAGTTGTCAGAATATAAATGTCCTCCTTCCTACTCCCCTCCACTTCTCCTATCGCACACTCTCTATCTTGTAATTGTATGCCCTGGATTTTATTCCAAAAATATGGTTCACCCCACTCTTAGATCGAAATATCTCTGTGAGAACTTTATTTCTAAACACCTGTAATTTAATTTCTTACACCAGCATGGAAAATCACATTTCACGTTAACAGAAAACAACATTCAGAATTATTTTTGTAAATTTTGTTTCAGCTCAAACATCAGTGTGTTAGAAAGAAAGCCGAATAATTGTTTGTAGAAGCTGAGCTTCTCCTAGCGGTGGCTAAGAGGAACTACATTTTCTGGGATATAATGCAGTGTAATCTGTTGAAAGTAAACAGATGTTTGGGATGGGCTGAAGAATAAGGCAATCAAGAAATAAATGTGAAACATTTAGCAAACACACCTTGCTACTTGCTGCTTGCTACCTGCTTCACGTTGGTTTCTTGCTTGCCTTATTCTTCGAACCTGAAAATAGAAAGATGTTCCCCCTGATCGTCGGATGACTTTCGAAAGACCAGGCGGCATTATATTCCTGAAGATAGAAATCTTCAGATAATTATTGCTTCTGAATTATATAATAACAAACACTCCCTATATGTATTATTTTCTTAGTTCCATCATGAATATTATTTCTAATTGTTGTTATTGTTGCAAGATAGCAAAATTTGATTTTCATAACGGACATTCTGGAGAAAAATTAGGAAACAGTGGAAAAAAAAAATTCCCTTTATACAAATAAATCTCCCTCCTCATTTTATATTCGTCTTCTGTTTACGAAGAAGGGTGTGACTGGAAGGGCCTGTAATGGCACATACCTTGGAGAGTTCATAAATGCTTTTTTTTTTTTTCCTTGGCACTACAGCCCCACTGGGCCTAGGCCTACCTCCATGAACTTCTCCGTTCACTTCGGCTTTTCTAGATCTTAGACATACGGCAGGACTCCTTGGGCGGGTGATCAGCTCGTCGCAAGGCCTCTATCTGTACACAAACATCCATGCCCTGAGTGGGATTCGAACCCACGGCTTCCGAGCGAGCGAAGACAGTGCATGCCTTAGACCGCTCGGCTACCGTGACCGGCTCATAAATGCTTACAAAATACTAATTAGATAAACCCCTTGAAAGGCCGCGTTATAGATGCGAGGATTATTAATTAAAATGGATCTTAAAGAAATGTTGGCTGGTATTATCTGACTTACGATAGGAACCAATGGCGGACTCCTGTGAAAGCGGCACTGAAACTCACATATGCAGGGGGACACACTTGCTCGCGTCCGTGACATTCTTTAAGTCATACGTGTACCCTGGGTAGTGCAAAATGAGCAACAACCCTGGCAAAGCTTCCCAAGAAAGAACTTGGGCGCTCTCTACTGGGAAGCCAGAAGAAAAATGGGTTAAACGATCCGAAATGCAGCCATTGGAAACCAATCAACCAACCATTCCCACATGCTTTCATGGCGTGATAATTAAACACAGAAATAATTTTACCTTGCCTTAAACAACAAATATGTTTAAATGTTAGCTCTTCTTTTTGCAGCGAATCTGCACACGTGGAGAAGACGTAAATTGTAATATTCCACTTTAATGAGAAAACTATATGCTTAATTCCATATATATATATTCCTGCTGGCTTATATCGAATTTTTGTCTAATGCAAGGAAAAACTGGGGCACGCGGTAGCGTAGTTGGTTTAGCCACTATGCTAAAAGCCGGAAGGTCGCGGGTTCGAGTCCTAATGAGGTGGATTTTTTTTTTTTTTTCCAATTTGCCTAGCCCGTCCAGCCGCACTGTGGCCTTGAGGTCGACTCAGCCTCTTACAGAAAAGAGTACCAGGAATCTTCCTGGGGGGTAACTGGCGGCCGACGTGTAGGACTAACATTATTACCACCATCTGAGAGCCGAATGTCTAGAGAAAATGTGGGAGCCTCGACGTCTCAGAACCCTACGGGCCTTCACGGCCTGTTACAGGGATATTTTTCTTTTATTGCTATTGGGGTGGGACCAAGTCCTTTGTACTGCGGCCACTTCTGGCCTATTGTACCAGCCCCAGATGATAGGTGAGGGTGATTGTGGAGCAATTTGTGGAATGAAGATTGGCAGGGGAAAAAGAAGTACTCGGAGAAAACCTGCCCCAGCGCCACTTTGTCCACCACAAATTCCACTTGACCAGACCCGGGATCGAACCTGGGCCGCCGCGGTGGGAAGCCAGCGAGTAACAGCTTGAATTATGGCGTGGCCTGTTACAGGGATTACTTTACTTTTTCTTATAAGGGAAAAAACAGTGTTGCCATCTACTTTTGGTTAGTTTCGTCAAGCAAAGACGCGCATGTTTCCCTACGTTAATGCTTGTGGATGGACTGTGGAGGAGAAAATTACGTTATGGAGAACTTTAAGAGTTGTAATATTCAGCTACCCTGGTAACATGAGCTGAAGATTACACGTAGTCGCATATGATATTCATACTTATTTCTTTTTGTCGAAAGCCCGGAATGGGAGGAACCATAAGGTAAAATCATATTAAAATACATATCAGAGAAATGCATTGTGAACTCGAACAGTCCGGTTCATAATAGGATATTTTTGGCTCTGCAAACACAACGATGAAACTTCGCTTTCAACGGAAGCAGGGGATTCTCTAAGTCACTGAATCAATTACAGGAACCATTTTGCGAACGAAGGCGTATAAAAGATAGACGGTTAAAGAACAATGACCTCAGTGACAGCGCAGGTTCTTAAGCGAGTTGATACGACGGCAATATATTTTATATCAGTATTTTAGTGCATCGACTTACCCACGGCTAGAGAATACACACGCCATGCTGCGCCTGTCCACTCCATGCTGGGAGAAGAATGAGCAAGCCAGCCGACACCGGAAATTCACATCGGAGTTTTGCCAGTTCCCTCACTTGACAGATTTCCTTATCACAGGAAAATGCTTATCTACAATCTACAGAGGTCATGGAATATGGAAAGAGAACGTCGAAATCTCAAGTAGAGACAGAAAACATAATATTTTTATAGCAGCATTAGTAAAATTAACCGAAATGAAAGTAGTCCCTGAGTGTAATTAATTAAATATCAAGCCATGGAAACGAGTGAAGGAAGTTGTATCCACCATTCTTAGCCTCGAAACATGGTGGAGGTAAGTGGTCAGCTTCACGCTTCTGCCGCTTTTCTTCTTGTATCCATTGTATGGGAAGCTGGGTAGGCCGCAGAGCCAGTCTGGTCGTCACAGAAAAGAGAAAATCTCTTTTCTTTTCCGCAATCGAACTCCTGCTTCTTGGCCATTCAGCCCGCAAACTGGTTGTTATGCCAACTGAACAATCCCAGATCCCTTTAGTTATTGTAATAATGCAGAAACGTGAAGACTATATTTCGTTTGTCGACCTAACTACAACAGTTGGTTGGTTATTGTAGCAGCAAAAACATCGGCGCAGAAACATTGTACATAGTTCCTCTTATGCGACTGGCATATGGAGTCAGTTCTAGTTAGAGACAGAATTAGTTTTTAAACCAAGTAATTCTGATTCAGACTCAAAGACACACACTTCTAATGTAGCATTGTGTTTCGTGTGGCGGTGTCATTATTAACCAACTCGTTTCCAGTTGTAGTGTTCACACTAGAAGCTCATTCCAGGCGACACGCCTAGCGCTAAGCGAAGCAAAGTGCCTTTTAACGACCAGTGTTGGCTTTCGCCTCGCTTGATCTTCGCTTTTTTCCTTTAAATGGAGGAGCAAATTATCATTTCAGTGTTTAAAGGAAAGGGGATATGAATCCAAGGAATCAATCACACAAAAATGTGAATATTTTTCACAAGTTTTGGCTGAAAATAGCAGAAGTCGGAAAATGGTATGTAGACTACTTACGCAAGTATAATGTATAATGTATGATCTTGCTCTGTAATACATTTATTTCACATTATTATTAATCAACATGCGAGTACTGACTCAACCTTAATGACTTAAGAAAACTGACTTCTTTCTTGTGATCTTTAAGACTTTCCTTATGAAGCTTAATTACCCTTCACATTAACAATTTGCAATTTTAAAACTAAATTTAACATTTTGTCTTTGAAAAACTGTTCATATGTTAACATTTTAGATGGTATTGCATTTTTTTACTCCAATAGGCATGAAGCCATACTTTGGAACTGTGTTGTGCAATCTTAAAATTGAATTTCTTGCTGTTGTATCCCAGCAAGAAAGCAGGTGCAATGAATATGTTGTGACAAATTACTGTAGGTTCAGGCATATATTTACAGTGATTCAGTCATTTTTAGTCATGATTTAAAGTAAGATTTTCTTTTATTTCTTACTAATTTAAAGATGTCAGAATGACAGGAGACCCAGTCACCAATTTTATGAATAGGCACTATTTGTGAAATGGGCAAAGAGGTAGGAATTTCTTAAGACTTGTGTCAGGCCATTTTAAAT
>NW_019739257.1:45605-54926 GCF_002891405.2 Cryptotermes secundus
GCTGAATTCGATCTGTCCCAGATCGATGCTGTGTTCAGCTACGGCCGACTTGTCCGGATGTTCGAGACGGATGTGCCGCTGATGCTCCTTCAACCTCATGTCCACGGAGCGGCCTGTCTGCCCAATATAGACCTTCCCGCACTTGCATGGGATACTATATACACCCAGTGTCCTTAGGCCCAGGCTGTCTTTAACCGGCCGGAGGAAATTGGATAATTTGTTTGGAGGCAGACCCACTGCTTTGATGTTGTGCCGGGACAGCACTATGCTGATACGGTTGAATATGGTCCCGACATAGGGAAGGAAGGCGACTGAGCATGGATGTCTTCAGGCCGGCTGATGTTGGGCCGACGGTTGAGAACTCTGTGGATCTGCCGGTTGTTGTATCCGTTCTTCTTGAATACATCCTTCAGGAGCACCAACTCCGCATGTAGGCTGTCTTGATCACACAGTGCTCTAGCCCTGTGCACCAATGTGGAAAGTGCAGCTTGCTTGTTGGAAGGGTGGTGGTGGGACGCAGCGTTAAGGTAGAGGTTTGTATGGGTGGATTTGCGGTACACTCTATGGCCCAGGGAACCGTCGCGTCTCCTGTAAATATCTATATCGAGGAAGGGGAGGTGGCCTTCAGTTTCAGTTTCCAATGTGAACTGGATGCACTGGTGGATATTATTTAGGTGGTTCAGGAAGTCCTTGAGCTTGTTGGGACCGTGTGGCCAGATGACGAAGGTGTCGTCCACGTAGCGAAACCAGCAGCGGGGCTTGTGTGGGGCGAAGTCAAGTGCCCTCTCCTCGAAGTCCTCCATATAATATCTGTCTTGCTTGAATATACAGAAATTGATGTAAATATTTTCGGAATATATTTTAACTGAAAAATGATAGTTCATTATAACAACGAAAATCAGCAGTAGTCATCACTAGAAATCTTGTTGCCTGTTGTGGCTTAAAGAAGCACATCAAATTGCAGCAAAATTAAGGTGACACTGATTATTTTAACTGACTGTGAGGGTGCTGTTGCACCATGAAGTCAGACTGTTTGCAGACTGCAGTTTCTGCAGTGTGCAGAAACTTTTAAATGTGGTTTAAAACGCGCATTGTATGATGTAAAGAAAACTTTCAAATAAGTTTAGAAGGACACATTGCACGTAAGACGGAGAATCTGTTGAATAAAGGTATTACTCTCAATGCGGTCAAGAAAGCGTTTGAAATTTGTGGGCAATATTTGTGCCTGGGGGAATATGGAAATGTCAATGGATTTTGCTCATTTTTACGACTGGGTAATAGAAATATGCAAATTCGTAGTTACTATAGGATTCTGACGACGGTGTATAACACACAGAGATATTGGGTTTTCGGACTTTATCCATCGTCCTGGTTTTTAAGATAACTAAGAAAAACACGACGTTTCGGAAACTGGATCTGTTTCCGTCCTCAGGTGAGGGAAGACACCAGTGATTGAGGCTAGCTCTTTCTAAGGGACCCAACAGAATAGGTATTTTCCCTCACCTGAGGACGGAAACAGATCCAGTTTCCGAAACGTCGTGTTTTTCTTAGTTATCTTAAAAACCAGGTCGATGGATAAAGTCCGAAAACCTAATATCTCTGTATGTAAATTCGTATATACCGGGCTCCCTCTGCAGCAAAGGCAAGTGATTTTAAATCGTACACTTTCTCAGACATCCCATTTCATAACTTATGAAGCTATCAGCGCCATCGATTGGGCGGTAATTGTACTCTGAAATCTCTGGCACAGACGAGGCAGACGAGCCAGACGAGCTACTTGCAGATGCATAACTATACGCTTTGTAGTCGCTCTGGTCCTCAAAGTTGTGTTATAGCTTTCTCCGATGACCAACGAATGCAGAGAGTTCAAGAAAAAGTTTACTTTAGTTCACAAGAACTTACGCAGTTGTGTTATTAAAATAAATGCATGAACGTATTGATGTCTTATGGAGTGTAATTAAAATGTGGATGATATATCTCAGGTGGAATTATCGAGAACGGCGTTTGTGTGAGGTGTTGCTGCAAACAGTTGTTGAAGTGCCCTTTCTTTGAAGTATATATTTGTATACGTTATTGGCCCATTTAGGCCAGTTGCTCAGTAATTATTTTAAATATGTAGGCACTAAGTGAATGAAAACTTAACAGTCTAACCAACAAAGGGAAGAATATTATTATTGTAGGAGATCTCAATGTAGATTTTATAAAAAAAAGTGTAAATCCACAATTGCAGACAATGCTGGACTCATATGGCTTACANGTGTAAATATGTCAATCAACCTAAAATTAGTGTTATTTTTCGCGTGTTTTTAAACTCCGGATGTGTGAGAACATGTCTGTTTTTGTTATGCATGGGCGAAATTCAATATGGCTACTTACATTAAACATAGACAAGTACCCTTTAATTCATTGTTCAGGAACTGCAAATTAATTTATTTTATTCCTGGAAACCTGGTTTAATGTGGTATGTAATATGTAGTGCATGTCACATAATGCACATTTGAAGAGCCTAGTAATCATGAATTTTCCTTTTCGAGTTCTTTGTGCCAGAAATTTGACCAGGAAAGATGTATTCATTAAGTATTACTTTGATTATACGTAATTTGTGTAGCGATTGTTTTCATATAAAACAGTTTGTTAGTAACAAATAATTTTACTGAGTATTAATAATAATAATAATAATAATAGGGATAGTGCACAATGTGCAAGTTTAGTCTTTACAGAATTGAATTAATGATATGGGTCTTTTGGCACACGCTAGCACATAGCATCATTCACACTGCATATCCTGTGCTTTTCAGTTACTGGATTCTGTCTCCTGCTTCCGGTGAAGCATACTCAGATAGGGCGAAATCGATGAAGATAAATAACACAATTTCCCCACTTATTATACACAGAACATAGATGTAGTTTTCATACTTCTGTGGAGATAATGTGACTCGACACAGATAGAGCCCACCAAGCTGGGTTGACTGACACGTGAGCAAATTCCTTGTATTTCCTGTAACTGCTGTGTGGTACAATCTGCAAGGCCTTCTGTACTTCCCAACATAATTTTTTACCTTCTTAGTGCTCACATTGGGTTAATTTCGATTTTTCAATTTTTTTTTAATGTTTGCCTTATGGGTGTGTTGTCCTCTAGGAATTGTAAGAATATTGCAGAGGATGATGCTGTCATTGGTGAGCCCTTCCTGTTTGTAGCAGTTGTTATTAAATTGGAATGAGCATTGTGATAGAATGGTGTCTGTTATGTTCTCTCTTTCTCTGTCTGTGTTTTGTTGTGTGTTGTGATGGTTTAGTATGGTGTGTTTTATGGTGGTGACTTCCCTTGTTGGTATTTGTTTTCTTTGGTGTATCAGGAAGGTTAAAATATATTGTATTATATTTAGCAGAGAGAGAACAATTTCTGAAGCTCCTCATTTTGCAGTTTCCTGCAGCCTCATATTATTTCATCCCTCTTCTGTCCAGATATTCTCCTCAGTATGCTGTTCTTCCCCTCATGTTTGAGGCCAAATTTCAGACCCATACAAAACCACTGGGAATAATATAGTTATGTATATTTTAAGTTTTATGGCTTTTACAGCATCTGAGAAGACAAAGGATTGTGGTTTACGTGTTTTACACGCAGCCTAAACCAATTAAGTTTGAGACAGTAAAAAATCTTGAACATCTGGAAAAGAGATCTTTGAAACCTATCTGCAAGATATTTAGTAATTCAATACACATTGTTTGATTACTGACTCACAGTTGATAAATGAATGGAATTTTTATATGAAAGAAGCACAGACAATAATGTCTGGTTCATTGACATGCCAAAGGAACTATGTAAACAAGTCGATACATAGCTGATATTTAAACAACTGAGCTATGAATGAAATAGCTCAGCAAGGAAAGAGAAAAGGACGAGGTTCTGGAAGATCTAATCGCCTGGTTTCCTTTGACTGCAGTTTGAGTAGTACAGTTTCAAGCAGAAATTTGTTGCAAGAGCCAAATTTAATGACAGTTGGTTCTGGCATTCAAGTCATATTAAGGTTATTACCGCAACAATTTGAGAGGCTTCAGTGTCGGTATTACTGATGAGAGAGGTCTCTGAAGTGCTCAATTGAGACGGCCTCATGAAGCGTGATATACATACCAAGTTTCATGAATTCTGGTAAAGGTATTCAACAATTGTTAGGGGCACTTAGCAGACAGACACACAGCAAGTTGATCTCGTGTCTACTTCTAATGTTTATCAATATGGAAATAGGCCAAAAATAGATGGGAACAACACACAGATATAGGGCAAAGATATACGTATAAGAAATCCTACTGAATTATGCCAGAGAAGCATAATTTTATAATAAAACTGACTGTAACTATATATATGGATAAATACCGTCTTAAGTGCAACAAATTTTATTGTAGTTTTTACTTCTTTTCCTCCTCCACACTACATGTTTCGGCCCTAAATGACCATCATCAGGTGTGTATCACTCACGTAGCTGTTACACTGCTTGTTAAAATTTAAAATTACCAGTCTTTCTAATTGTATAAAATNTTATTACAGATATGCCATTTCTTATTTTACATATTTTAATTCTTTTTGGCAAGATGACTTTGAAGAGAAAGGGTGAACACGAAGGCTATCCTGCTGCAAAGAGGGCCAGATTGATGGACTTTGAAGACAGAGAAGGAACTTCTGGATCGCCTGGTAATAGCACCAGTGGTGCACATTCAGATTTGCTGCTAAATGACAGAGGGGATGATATCCTGGTCTTAGATACTGACAAACACCTTCCGAGGGACGTGGTTGAGTTATTAAATGATCTTAAATTGTAAATATCTAGTTTTGTGAACAGAAACCAAGAGTCTGCTATTTCTCTAGAACACTCAAGTATGTCAGAACTAGTTGGAAGTTGAATGATTAAAAGAAATGTTGTCCCTGTTGTAGCCGTCCGCCGACGTACAGCTGCCACGACTGTCACTCGAGCTTGAGTTCTTAATCACAGGATACAGGTGCTTCGGATATGGGAGTGGAACACACTTCAAGGTTTATGAATCTGGGGGGCTCCAGAACACACCGTGGATTGCAGTTTTAATTTAAAATTTCATTAATGATGAATATTTACATTATTCTCCAAGCTAGCTGCTCCGTCCGCCGACTAGCTACCACTACTCTTAAACACTTCTCTCTTCTCTGTCTACCTTCCAACTACCGTCCTCCTCCGCTCCCTATGACCGACTCCGTCCGCCCTCTCTTTACCAGTCCTCCAGTTGGCCTAAAAAACACGAAAAAATAGAAACATAAAAAGAGAAAGCCAAGGGTCGAGCCCAGCATCTGACCTACATTCGTATTTTTTGAGAAGCCCGAAACATTTTAGGTCTTCAAGGTACGCAAGACCCCTCCTGGCCGGTCTCGCACATGGTCAGTTCATGGGTTTATTGTACTGGGAGTAAACTGGCGATGTTAGGGACAGTAGTGGCACCCTTAGCCTAAGGAGGACAATAGCTGAATTACAACTAGACGGTCCCCGGATGGTATCTCGCCGATGGAGCGTCTCTCATGGGATCAAACCATGCATTAGTTCGTACACTTAATTATATAATTTTGATGAGGAATGTAGGGTTACACTGTCCTTAATTAGTTAAGCATTATGCCATAAAGACATATGGGGGAGTGGAGGTATATTTTCACCATTCTTGACCTTAGCACCAGATGGAGGTGAGCAGTCAGCTTCACTCCCCTCCTGCTTTACCCGCAGTAGAGATTGCAGAAGTTGTTTATTACATCAATGTCCACTCTTCAGAGAGATGAAAGAACTGGAATATTCAGAGGACCCATTATCACTGTACTCAGTGTCTGTGTGAAGGAAGAAATAGCAGGCAGTACGTATGTTTGGTGTTGAGATACCAGACGTGCCAGATACACAGGAGTATGGCTTTGTTTGGCAGCGTTACATTCATATTAAGAGCAGAATGTATGTCATCCACTAAGGCAAAACTCTGAGGGGATTTACCCAGATTCCTTCAGAGCAGATCACATGGCTCTAATGTAACGATAGCATCAGGAAAAGTATGAGTGTGCTTGCTTTGAATTTCTTTGTGGAAAGCACACCACTCATGTCAGTTCCAGACACAATGCATTAAGAAATGCAGTCTGCAAGAGTGAACAAAATTTGTTATAAATTAAGAAGATAAAATCAGATAAGGAATTCTCAGAAGTATTACTCGCCCACTTTCCTTTTGCTGCAATTTGAGTATCTGATGCAATAACTAGATACCCCCCTAGTACATATGCATAATGAACCCAAGAGAATAATAATATAAAATGGGTTTTGCACAGGCTGTCCATCGTGGTTTTTTTATTTAAGGCAATTTTTTGGACACTTGATTCTGCCTCCGTCCTCAGATAGACATAATTCTAATCCCTACATCCTGTTACTAGAGCGAACAAAAGGCAGGGAATATAAATCAAATTTTACATAAACCATCTGTGGGAAGGGGACAGAGGCAGCATACAGTCTCCCATCAGTTGCTGTAAAAAATCCAGGACAATGGATAGTGTGAAAACTATTGATAACTGGGTCAATATACCGTAGTCACAAACTTCGTAATTTTATTTTGTTCTCAGAACCTGGTTATTTTATTGCAAATTGCCATTTCTTATCATACATATTTATTATTTCAGACACGACAATCCAGAACGAGTGCCCTGATGATGAGGATATTCTGATTTTGGACATGGACGAGGAACTCTTAGAAGAAATGGATTCGTTATTGAAGGAAATGAAATTCTGATTGTGTGATTAAATGTATTTTGATTACTCTAAATTAATAAATCTTGACTGTATTTTGATTATTTGAAATTAATAAATCTAGCTGTTATGTAAACAGAAACCAAGAGTGCATTATTTTTTTAGAACACTCAGATGTGTCAATTGCATGATTAAGAAAAATGTTTTCCATATTCTTAATTTGTTCGGCACTAAACCGTAGAGATATATGGGGGCATGGAGGTTTAGTTCCACCATTCTTGACCATGGCACTAGATGGAGGTGAGTGGTCACCTTCACTCCCCTCCTGATTTATCTCCAGTACAGACTGGATAGGAGGCGGAGATGGGGGCTTTGCAAACTGTTGCTTATTAGAATGAGAATTGTTACAGAACCACTGTGGTGCACTGGCAGCATTGCTAACTAGAATTTAGAAACCTGCTGCTCATTTGTCTGCTTCAGTAATTAAATGATTATTTGAAATGCATTCATGTTGTAAGATATGGGTATAATGATCTCGTGTATGAATTGTGTGCTGTTCAGTAGCTAGGAAACTGTTTTTTTATGAAGTAGACCTAGGTGCATTTTTGGCACCCCAAAATGACTTTATTTTATTTTGTCTAAACTGATCAAGAAACAACTAGGGAGTTGTTTTGTTTGCTTAATTTTAATTAGTCCCTGTTTTTAATCACTCAAGGACTACAACATGAAGAAATATGTTGGATGGCAGGTGAGTTGTCGGCTTCTGCCCTGGCCACCTCACCACCAGGAAAAGAGCTCCAATACCCGTTGGATAAGATGCTGGGTGGACACCACAGCCGGTATGGACCCTGCAAAAGAGGAACATTCCTTGCCCCTGTGGGGAACCGACTGAGCTCTCTTGACTCCTCTGATTTCTTTTGTCTAAAGTTAAAATTACCCCAAGCACAACTTTTGTCACAAGCATTTTAGATCACTTTTTGGTTGTGGCAACACAACATTGTTATCGTCTGGAAAGATGAAATGAAAATATTCACGAGGGAATATTCGTATACAATGATGATAAGTTCATGCTGTTTATTAGAATTAAAAGCAACTAGCAAAACTTAGATGAAGGAGTCATTATATTAGTTTGTTTCCTTGAGAATATACCTGTCTTTTGTCTGGAATAAAATAAGCTTTCTTTGTTATTTCACAATATTAGCTGAAAGTTCAAAGGAACACCAAGCTATGGAATTAAAATATACTCATGTAATTAGAAGATATGTGGTGAGTGAGTATTTGATACTGCACCTGCATGTAAATTTCATAATATCCTCGGGAAGTGGCCTGAATAATTATATATAAACCGTACATGGATGTGTTTAATTTACATGATGTGGCACAAAATACTATGTAATGGACATTGAGATAGTTTTCAATTTATTAACAAAAACCTACCAGGCAATATACCATTATCATGCAATTTTAAAATATTGTTGGGTTGGTGTGATTTCTTGAAGAATGGCTAATATTTTAAATGTTATTTTGAAGCAACTGAGTGAAAAGAGAGAAACAAATGTCAAAAGGACGAATTGAAACTAAGACTGCGCTTTGTTCGGTCAAGAATAAACTTTACATATGTTAATTTGTATATGTGTCAATGTAATTTTTAAAACACAAATGGAAGTATTTAAAGGAGTATATTCAGAAGGAAAGAATAAGTCGTAAAACCAAAATCTGTACCCACAGAAAAGCAGATTCCGAGAAATTCTTCGTGGCAACATTACAGCATGACGCCTCTCCTTAAGGATTTGCTGCGTTCTGAACAATCAGAAAACAGTTTGCATAGCAGTTCAGATGGTGAACCAACCGAGTCTCAGGACACTTCACTCAGTTACCACGATAGAGAAAATTCAATATCTGAAGTCCCATATGCATTTTGAATGCCGAGTTCTTCTAGATTTCTACAGTGTTTCATCTGTGCCTTCGAAGCTAACAATTAACCATTCTGGTGGTTCAAGAAAAAGGAAAATGATGTTAGACTGTACAGATCGAAAAATTATGTTTGGGAAGAAAACCTTCAAATTTCAGAAAGAGGCAAAGATAAATAACTTGTTTTTAAAAGATTCTTTCTCCTGACATTAAATCTTTACCACAGTCATGAGAACGACGTCTACTATTGAAATTCAAAGAGTACAAAATAAATGAGGTAGAAAAGATGCAATACAATGAGAGTATATCAGCTATTCATAGACTTCAAGACAGCCTATGATACAGTAAGATGTATCGTACAGTGTTCTGATAGAGCTTGGAGTACCAATGAAACTAATTAGGCTGATTAAAATGTGTTTAAACGAAACGTAATAAAGTCTATATAGGTAAATATTTGTCTGATAATATTCCTACCCAGGATGGTCTAGAACAAGGAAATGCTTTATTGCCACTGCTTTCTAACTTTGCTTTAGACCAGGGGTCTCCAAACTTTTTGAACCGCGGGCCACATTAGGTAATTCAGCACTTTCAACGGGCCGGACAAAATGAGAAATTAATAACTCTAGGTATATGAGTTTTATTGAAAGCACAGAATTTCGTAAACTAAATACAAAGT
>NW_019739257.1:55239-65908 GCF_002891405.2 Cryptotermes secundus
CTGAATGCCTTGATAAGTGCAAATAAATCACAGACTAAGTTATTTTCACCCTGAAACTTTAAATTCAAATGGTTCATATGGTTCACCAGATCAGCAAAAAATGCTAATTTCCAAAGCCACTTGGTATCTGATAAAAGTGTTTTGTGATGGTTTTTCTTGGTAAGAAATATATCAATTCCATTCCTGAGCTGAAAGAAGTGTGAAAGAAGCTTTCCACAGCTAAGCAATCGAACTGCAGTATAATATGTCAGGTCAATATGCTCAAAATCACATTTACCAGTACTCATTGGAAAATTAGTTCAATTGGCGCATTTCTGCACAATTCTTTTGCGGGCTGGATGTGGCCTGCGGGCCGTAGTTTGGAGATCCTTGATTTAGAATATGCCATTAGGAAGGTCCAGGAAAATAAGATGGGACTGGAATTAAATGGGATACATCAGCTGTTGGTCTATGCTGTTGATATGTACCTACTGGATGATAATATAAATATCCCGAAGAAAGTAACAGAAGCATTAATTGATGCCAATGAGGAGGTTGGCATAGAAGTAAACACATGGAAAACTGAGTATATGTTGCTGTCTCATCCCCAGAATGCAGGTCAAAATCATGACATGAGGACAGTTCACAGATCCTTTGAAAACGTGGCATAATTCAAATATTTTGGGGCGACAGTAACAGATCAATATTTGAACCAGGAGGAAATTAAGAGGAGATTGAATTCAAGTAATGCTTGCTACCATTCGGTTAAGAACCTCTTGTCTTCTCATCTACTGTCTAAAAACATAAAAATGAGAATATTCAAAAATATAATTTTACCTGTTGTTCTGTATGGGTGTGAAACTTGGCCTGACATTAATGGAGGAACATAGACTGAGGGCATTTGAGAACGGGGTGTTGAGAATATATGGACCGAAGAGAGAGAAGTTATGAGAGGTTGGAGAAAGCTGCATAATGAGGAGCTTCATGACTTGAACTCTTTGACAAGTATAATTAGAATGACCAAGCGAAGGGGTATAAGATGGACAGGGCATGTAGCACGAATGGGTGAGAAGAGGAATGCTTAAAGGATATTTTTAAGAAAGACGGAAGGAAAGCATAACAGTAACAAACACAAAGCTACTCAGAAGTTATAACATTTTCAAAGATCATTTTGAAATAATTTTTTAATTATCAATTATAAGATTACCTAATTGTTAAATTAGGATTAATCTATTGTTGTGTATATGAGCTCATCAAATGTACGATTTTTATTTTTATTTCATTGTATTTTATTGTTAATTTTATCTAGTGTCTTAGTCTACATTGTTGAGGGTGTGAATCGAATAGAAACTAACTTGTACAAACGTCATATAAAAATGGGAATGTTGGTGTTGCAGTTTGGTAATGGTATGTGAGAAACTTGCAGCACCTGAAGGTGGCCCAGTTGAGGTCGAAACATGTATTGCGTGCTATATAAATAAATGAATAAAATATATTGTTGCGTTGGCAGTAGAAATTGTATATGTTCATAGGAAAGAGACCACTAGGAAGACCAGCACATAGGCAGGTGGATAATATCAAAATGGATCTTAGAGGGTTAGTCACTGGCTTCCAACCGCGGCGGCCCGGGTTTGTCAAGTGGGATTTGTGGTGGACAAAGTGGCGCTGGGGCAGGTTTTCTCTGAGTACTTCGGTCTCCCCTGCCAATCTTCATTCTACCAATTGCTCCACAATCACCCTCACCTATCATCTGGGGCTGGTACAAGAGGCCAGAAGGGACTTAGTCCCACCCCACTAGCATTAAAAAAAAAATTAAGAGTGCTAGGATAGAATGGTATGGACTGGACCGACCTGAATCAGGGTATGGACCAACAGAGGGCTCTTGTGAGCACAGTAAAAAAACCCTCGGCTTCCATAAAATGAGTATTGGTGGCTTCTCGGGATGAGCTCAGATCCACGAATTTAGTTAGTTTCATAATCCCGCTGTAAATATCACAGAAGTCTGTAACTTCTTTTGTTTTTAACGTGTGAAGATCGTCAAAATCAGTCGAATTACCACATACTTTAAATCACACAGTGGCTCCCGCGTAGAATACATCTATTGGTTGAAACACTAATCACGTGTCGATACTACGACGGATTACTAAATATCCACAAGCTTGGCGAAAAACAAGGGTTTTACTACAATTATTCATGTCATTTATTTCAATCTTCATACAGTTCAATTTGATGAATATTAAAATTGTTTCATTAGCTATAACGTACTCATTCAAGAAATTAAACCATCGTTTGATAATTTCTCAAAACAGTATTTCCCGGAATCCCTACGCACGGATCACATAAGGCATTGAAATAGTCAAAGATTTAAATATTGGTCTGTGAATACAGGCCTGGCAACATTGCGTAGAGATATGCGCAAGCGTAGCTCTGATTTAATAACGAATGTAAACCTGTGGAAGACGTGGAATGAAATGAGGAGAATGTAGTGAACAGCGAACGTGGGTTGTTAGTGATGTTAGTGACTTCAATAACCANTGGCAGTATAACAGACGCAGTCACAGGAGCGAGTAGCAACATAGAGCACAATACTCGATAGTGAAAGAGTGCTCCAACAGAAGATGATAGACGTGACTCGCGTAATGAAACACGACGTAAGAATAAATATGCTGTACAATTTTAATATTTTAACACTTAACATTTATCAGTATATATGATAAATATATATTTTAGTTATTTTAGNAGGAGAATGTAGTGAACAGCGAACGTGGGTTGTTAGTGATGTTAGTGACTTCAATAACCATGAGTCTGGTAACGTTATTGGAAGAAAGTAGGGCAGATCCATCTGTGGTGACAATAGAAGCAACAGTAGTTACGGGTTTCGAGCCGTTAGCCGTAGAAGAATGCAAGGAAAAAATAAATAAATTAATAAGTATAGCTATTGCACGTGGAAGAGTATTTTTTAATATCCATGTACATAAGATGAATATTGTAAGTTAAAGATATCTTGTGCCGTGAAAGATAAATATTTATCTCATTGTGTCTTATATGTGTGATTAAACCTATCGGTATATAAACATTCACTAACCTATGAAGAAAGCAGTCTTCTGGGATGTGGCAGCACGTCTACACGGTGCCCCATCCGAGAAGACTGCTTTCTTCATAGTCACCGCCGTGAAAACCACAAATCTTACATTCACTAACCTATTTTACTTTTAACCAGTTGGGCCGTATTCCTGGTCCTGGCTCTGCAATATTTGGACTGTAGTCAGAACACAGAAGTCCACATTCCATTCATTGCTGTGAAAGCCACGACTCATTTATTCATGTCTGATTTTTAAGGAGGTGTTTCTCTGTTTAGGTTGAAGAATTGAGATCTGTTGACAATCTGTATGTTGTGATGAAAATCGCCCCAAGTCTTCATCTGTCTTGCTTGAGCATAGTAAGTTATAACATGTCACAGTTATTCTCATGTATTCAGTATAGTCAGTGGTTTAATATGAAGAGTAGTGGTGGGGAGAGAAATTCAGAATTGCATATAATAAGAAAATAAAATACCATACCAAGTACATAAAGATTTGATAGAAGTTTATTTCTGTTGTACATATTATTAAATCTGTATTCCTTTCTACATAACATAAATTACATTCGATTGTAAACTTTAGTGTTCCTTGTTATATTCCAAATTTTTGACGAGAGCCTCCAACAGTGCCTTGTGCCGTCCTGTGTTATGATGGACTCAATTTTCAATAATCAGCGTTGTAGTTTGTCACTAGAATCAGTTTGTCCACACACTTATGTTTATGTATCATTCAGTCGTGGAGGTTAGTAGGGTTACTTTCTTAGGGTAAACTCAAATACTGTAAATAATAGGGATAGAGTTCTATGCTCAGTAAATAAATTGACCTAAAATATAGATGAACACAAAAAATAATAGAAAAATGTAGTCCTGTAGGTAAATGTATTCTTTGTGATTTTGCATGCCTCAGTGGTTTATAAACCATGTGGTACTTTTAGCCATACAGTAAATTCTTTGCTAATCCAGAGTAACTGGGGGGATAGGTCATCAGGACTGAGCTATAATATTGCTAGTGGGGTGGGACTAAGTTCCTTGTACTGCAGTCACTTCTGGCCTATTGTACCAGCCCCAGATGATAGGTGAGGGTGATTGTGGAGCAATTGGTGGAATGACGATTGGCAGGAGAAACCAAAGTACTTAGAGAAAACCTGCCCCAGCACCACTTTGTCCACCACAAATCCCACTTGACCAGACCCGGGATCGAACCCAGGTCGCCATGGTGGGAAGCCAGTGACTAACCGCTTGAGCTATGGCACGGCCTATAATTTGGATTAGTGAAGCAAAAGACAAAAACAGTGGAACAAAAATAAATGGGAAATTTAATAATATAAGTGGTTCTGATTAAAATAAATAACAAAATATCACTGTAAAAAAAGTAAGGTAAAGGTATCCCTGTAAGAGGCTCTGGAGGCCCATAGGGTTTGAAGATGTTGAGGTTCCCACATTTTCTAGACAGTAGGCTCACAGATGGCAGTGACATGCTGGCCACCCTTTACCCCGAGGAAGATTCCTTGTACTCATTTCTGTTAGAGGCTGAGTTGACCCCAGGGCCATAGTGTGGCTGAAAGGATAGGTCAATTGAAAAATCCAGTGATTCAATTGGGAATAGTACCTTCTACCTTCCAGCCTGTAGCGTAGTGCCTCAACCAACTATGCTAGCACATGCCCCAAGTGTCACTGTAGAACCTTTATTTAAAAATTATAAAATGGGAATACATTTATTCATTGATAGAAGACCCAGAAGTTGTACTTGTTTTGACTGTAATAATGTGGGTTTGAAGGAACTGTCAAGTTTTGTCAGAACAGAGATGTGACTCATCTGCCTTCATAAATGCCATGTATCTTTTAAAGTATGTACTCAACTATCAACAGCATATTTCTATTTTAGTCTGGATTATCTGATATTCAGATTAAGTGAAGTCATTAACTGAGTAACATTGAAACCATTTTGAGAATTTTATTAAAGACCTATGGATTATAAGTTCCTGATGTGTGGGTGTAAATAATAATATGTATGTCCTAATTAAAAAACTAGAAGTATTTAACAATTGTTAGTTGGATGAGGCACTATGCTACAAGTTGGAAGGTCGCGGGTTCAAGTCCCGATAAGGTCATTGGATTTTTTCAGTTGACCTAATCCTTCTGGCCACACTATGGCCCTGGGGTTGAGTCAGCCTCTAACAGAAATGAGTACCAGGAATTAAATAATTTTCCTGGGGAGTAAAGCACGGCCGACACGTAAGGCTGACAACCTTTCCGCATCTTTGGGCCTATTGTCTAGATAATGTGGGACCCTCAACATCTCACAACCCTATGGGTCTTCACGGCCTGTTACAGGGATAGCTTTACTTTTTTTTACTTTTTGAACTTGATGACTAGTCTATCATAATTACAGATAAGACATATTTAAGTTACATATCACTACATCCTGCGTAATATGTTCACCTTGCTAGAATGAGGTGTAGTCATACAAACACCATTTCTTTGTTACATTTGCTTGATAACAGTGAAATTTTACTGCAGTAAACTCCCAGTTATCCAGTGTCCAAACATCCCAGATTCTCATGCAGCCAGCAAAGATTTTGGGAAGAAGTTTATAACTTTTATTAAGTTACTTAAAAAAGAAACTGTATAACAGCCATTCCTATGTAACGGCTCTGCAAACAGACATGTTTCCACTGCAGTGAGAGAACACAGCAGTAATGGAAGAGATTTTTTTCTGCGCAGTTCATGCTGAGGTTATATAACAAGGACCAGTTAGCATTTGCAGTTAGTCCACGCATGGAGGTGGGTTCATATACCTCCACTGTAGCCCTGTAGTATGGAGATAGAACAAATCATGGCATACCTGTTGCCTCAACTCAAGGCTGAATAAGAAGCAACTAAGCCAAGACAGATGCCAATCTGAAGGAAATGAATCCCAGCCAGGAGGAGATGAAAGCCAGCCAAGCAAGGCTGGAATCCAAGATAAGAGGCCAGTAACAAGAAGTTTGAGGTCCTTCAAGAACAGCTGTGGACCAGTCAAGAAGAGATGAAGGCCTGGTGAAAAGAGATGATGGCTTGCATAGAAATGGCGAAGGCCAATAAAGAGAAGACAAGGACTTGTTTGGAAGAATTGGGCCCCATGGATTTGGAGGCCAATTGAGAAAAGTTGGAGGCCATAGCAGAGCATCAGGAAGTCTCTAATGCAGAGGCCACTGTGGAATACTGGAACACACAGCAATGGCAAACCAAGGACTATGTTGCAAGATGAGCCCCTAAAGGATGGTTGCTTGAGAGGAGACAGTGGATGTGCCAGGAATGAAATATTGAAATAAGATACCAAGACTTAAAGGAGCAGCCACATCTGAGGACGGAGGGGATATCTAGCAGGATCTTCGGAAAGACCATAGAGCTGGAGTTTTGAAGGTGAATAATTGGGTCTCTGACTGGGCTGTGGGAAGTGAGTGACTAGACATTGTGGAGGGGTCGTCCCCCTCCAAAATGAAAGAAGATACATCAGAAGCACAGCCCTTGAAAAAGAAGAGTTGGCAGTATGCCTTAGGATCTTTGGGACAAATAGCCTTAACCCTTCAGTGCGGTTTGCCGTACACGGTACGCTGGTATTTAAAAGGTCCTACCTGTGGTTTGGGAGAAATAGCCTTAACCCTTCAGCTTGGTTTGCTGTACACAGTACCCTGGTATTTGAATGGTCCTACCTGCGGTTCAGTGTACATGGTACGCCAAGCTGTAAGCTTAATTTCGTAAGCCCATAAATATAGAATGAATCACGCCAGCAGGATGAGGGTTGCACTTGGCTGTTGTGAAAAGAATGCTGTTTGTGTAAACATAACATTCAATTTCCTGCAGCTCTGCCAGTCAGTCTAAAAATAAACGCATGACCTCACAGTGGTATCAACAGTGACTATGATATAAACATACCACAAAAATGATATTCCTGTGGTTGTGAATAAAGCAAACAAACAAGAAACAAAGCCCATGGTTGTTTGTGATTACAACAAAAACATGCTAGGAGTGGATCTGAAGGATCAAATGCTACAGCCCTACTTGCTTGAATGAAAGAAGAGTACTAAGTGGTATCAGAAGTTATTAAAGAGACTACTCAATGTAGCAATACATAACGCAATGGTCATATATTGGTGTCTCCCGAATAACAAAAACATGAGCACACTAAAGTTCAGACTTTCACTGGCACAAGCCCTCATGGAAAAACACAGTTCTGGTGTTCCTTGTCCTGTATATGCTGTCAGTCAGTTGAGCTGCCACCTAAAAGACTCACAGAATGACATTTCCTGGAGCGTATTCCAGCCACAGGAAAAAAGGCAAAGCCTCAAAAAAGATGTATGGTGTGCGCAAAATATGGCAAAAGGAAAAAATCTATTTACTGGTGTATTGAATGTGGAAAGCAAATGGAAAAACTACCACATTATCACTTTTCCTGGATAGTTTCTTTCCAAAAAACAGAGATACCATGTATGCGAGATGTTTCCTCTGGAGGCAAAACAATCCGGAGGTAAACTACTCCCCCAGTCAGATCTCCTGGGGGGAGTGTTTCTAGAGGAAATGTCATGCAGGCATTACAACAAGAAAAAGTGCAAAGATCAGAAGAAACATCATGGATACAGGATTGGAACATGGCATCTAAGGACCTTGAATCGAGCAGGCAAATTGGAGAATTTGAAAATGGAAACGCAGAAGAATGAGATGTCTGTTCTAGGTGTCAGCGAAGTGCGGTGGAAAGGACAACACAACAATAATTTGGCATAACCAGGCACGAGACCACTTAACCCAACTCACAGACCACGCCCTTCTCCGCCACAGGCGGCGTGTAAGACATTTTTTTTACAAGAAACTCACGCTACATAATTCCATCTCCAAAAAATATCGCCTAGGCACACAATACAAAGAAAAGCAAAACATACAGACACTCGGCTTACAGAGTTCTTCCAAGAATCAACAATGAAATAGCAACATTATGTGTATTACGTGGAGATGGGCCCTCCTGCCTGGAGTCTACTGCCAAGCCAAATCTTTTCAAGGCGCCGGCCTAAACAGAATTTTGTTACGGAGCGACACGTCCGTTCACTACGATGTTCCAGGCAGAAGAGAGCTGGTGCCTCAGCCGAATCAGGAAAGGCAGGGGAGTGATGACGTAAGATACGCCACGGAATAAGGATAAGTGGTAAGGAATGTAGGAAAACAAATGGTGCGAACCGCGGCCACCGCCGCTCAGAGAGGGCACTACATCCAATGAGCTGAAGAGATGGGCTCAAACTAATGAACACCATATATGAAAGTGGAGAGTGGCCCAAAGACTTTACAGAAGTGACAATGATTGCCTTAAAGAAAAAGACAAAAGCTACAAAATGCAGCGACCATCGCACAATAAGCCTTCTTGCACATACAGCAAAGATAATAGCAAAGATACTTAAAAGAAGACTCAAAAGGAAAATAGAGGATATACTTGGAGAGGATCAGTTTGGATTTAGAAGAGGAAAAGGAACCAGGGATGCAATTGGGATGATGAGAATTATAGCAGAACGAACTTTGGAGATAGATGAAGAACTGTGTGCTTGCTTTATAGACTGGCAGAAGGCATTTGACCGTGTAAATTGGACCAAATTAATGCAGATCCTAAAGGAAACAGGTATCNAGTGGCTAAGGAAGAAACTGTGCTACAGGGCATGATTGATAGACTAATTGAAATTGGAAGGTGCTATGGCATGGAAACGAATGTGGAGAAAACAAAAGTAATGAAAATTTCGAGACAACCAACCACAGTCACAATAAAGATAGACCAAAAACAACTGGAGAATGTGAAATGTTTTAAATATTTGGGTAGCTTGTTAACAGATGATGGAAGGTGCACGTGCGAAATTAAATCTAGGATTGCCATGGCATAAGCTACATTTAGCAAGAAGAAGAATCTTTTTACCAGCAAATTGGACTTAAATTTAAGATAGAAACTAGTGAAATGCTACGTTTGGAGCATCGCTTTGTATGGGGCTGAAACGTGGACACTTAGGGCAGCAGATCAGAAACACCTGGAAAGCTTTGAAATGTATTGTTGGAGAAGGATGGAGAAGATCAGTTGGACTGATTATGTGAGAAATGAAGAAGTGTTATTTAGAGTCAGTGAGCAGAGGAATATCCTACATGAAATAAGAAAACAGAAGGCTAATTGGATTGGTCATATCTTATGCGTTAACTGCCTTCTAAAAGAAGCTATTGACGGAAAGATAGAGGGGTGGACAGAAGTGACCAGAAGATGAGGAAGAAGACGTAAGAAGATGCTGGATGACCTTGGGGACAGAAGAGGATACTGTCATTTGAAGGAGAAAGCTCTAGATCACATTAAGTGGAGGAATTGTTTTGGAAGAGACTGAGGACCTGTCGTCTTGACAGATTACTGATGATGATGATTGAATGTGAGGCAGGGTTGTGTTTAAATGGATGTTTCAAGAAATTCAATACAAAACTCAACTTCTAATCCAGTTGCTTCCATCGCTCAGATACAGGGTGCTCATATTATAAGGGAAGATTATAAAACCATCTTTTAAGATGATTCCAGTGAAAAATTCATAATTATATCTCATATAGTTCAAAAGTTATGATACATAATGTAGTTTAGAGCAAAATTTAAATGGGCAATTAAAAAATACTACCGCAGGAGGCCTCACAGCGATATTTAAATGCTCGCACTGAAGGGTTAAGGAGCAAGCAGTTTGGCATGTAAACCCATTGCTAAGCAATGACTGCTAAACAAGCAATATACAACAGCCATTGCAAAGTAATGGCTTTTCAATCAAGCACGTTTCCACGGCAGTGAGAGATCACAACAATAATGTAAGAGATGTTTACCACGCGGTCCTTACTGAGGTGTTATAACCATGGCCAGTTGCAGTTAACCCCACCAATTTTATCTCCACCTTATCATGGTGGTGGGGTTTGAGAGCTCCTGAGACCCTGAGAGCTATGCCGGCAGTAGCGTAGCTACTGGTAGGGCCACACAAGCTGGACAGGTCAAGGGGTAGGAGCCAGAGAGAGAGGGATACCCTGGTCCTCCAGGTTGGGGGTTGGGCGTGAGGCTAACGACCTCACAGTGTAAAAACTAAATTGTTCAGAAATCCAAGGAAAGAGTAGCCGGACGGACCTATTCAAGATGACCTGGAAAATGTTTAAAGGATTTGAGAATTTTATCTTGGAATGTATTATCTCTTTACAGAGCTGGAGCACTAAGAATGCTACTTGAACAACTAGATAGCTATAAACTAGATATCACTGCTATACAAGAACTGAGGTGGTTGGGTAAAGGAGTCATGGAAAAGAAGGATCATGTTGTATTCTGTAGTTGTCAGAAGAAAAGTCATGTGTTTGGAACAGGTTTTATTGTTAATAAAAAAAGGAAGCATCTTATTTTAGACTTCCAGGCAAAATCTCACAGAACATGTAGGCTACGAATTAGGGGAAAGTTTTTTAACTATGGCCTTATTTGTGCACATGCCCCAACTGAAGATAAAAGTGATGAGGAGAAAGACTCCTTTTATGATGAATTGGATGAAATATATGGCGAATGTCCAAAAAGAGATTGTAAAATAATCATAGGGGACGTGA